>NW_026865936.1:0-103829 GCF_026571515.1 Ruditapes philippinarum
ACAACAAAAAAAAAGTATTACATAACTCATTTTAGATACAATTTATGTGTTTTTTATTACGTACGGCGACATTGTATTTTCCCTCCGACATGTACATGTACTATTCCATTCATTTTACAGGTATGACATCTCTCTAGCAGACGACACGTAAAATTGGAAACAATATGGCATTTTTTCATAGCTTATTGTAATAGTTTTTATTTGTTTGGGTCGTCAGACCAAACAAATAATGGTAGCGAAATTTCAGAGTCTGATGCTGTTAATTGCAAATGCCGAAAATAGGCCGCTTTTTTGAAGCGGTTACTTCCCTTTATATGTACACTAACGCCGAAAAAAATCAGGGGAGATCACTGCGTAAAGGTTGTCAAATGACGGGCGCATTCATTTTCAAGCAAAATAATTCCCGAATGGTCGAAGATATTGAAATATTAGAAATATTGTTTTATCCTTTATAGATATACATGCTTATAATAAGCTCCATGATTATTAACATCTGTGTTAAACAACAGTTAGCGTCGAAATAATAAGAGTTACAAACCCTAATTTAGAATAATATTATGGTTTTCTTCAGGCCTTTTACATATAACTTCACCGTGGCCGAGGGGTCTGGAGTTCAAATCCAGGAAGGCAACTCTTTTTTTTCAAATTGTTTAAATCAAATAAACATTGAATTGAATATCAGTGTTGCAATTAGTCTTAAAGCCAATTAACTACAATTAAAACGCTGGAAAGCACTGGTGGCACTATACAAAAACAAATTGGTTTATAATCTCACAACCTTCACCTTTCTGACATTCTGAGACCCAAACAAATTCAGCGCCTTCTGTGCTTTGATTATATACACTTGTTGATCTGGCAGTTGTATCACCAGTAGTGCTTGGACTGATTTCAAAGAGATTGGATCTTATGCATTACAGAGTTATGGCCCTTTCAAGGCCTAAATAGGCAACTTTATGACACAAGTTCTGTGCAAATCAAATATAAGATATTACTGCTATCATGAAGAAAAAGCAAAAATATGCCTATCTTGGCCCAGGGGCCACAACTCTGTTATGCAAGATAGGGTCAGACCACTAATGAAATTGAATCCCTGATCCACTGGTGAAGTAAATTGTGTGAATCTGTAGTTTATAAATTATACCAACAAGCGTGACATTATCCAAAAATGCGCCCGTCACAAAAGATTTATGTGGAGATGTGGGCAATAAGAAGTGTGGCAAGCAGGCTGGTCCCTGTACATATTTTTATATGAAATTCTACCTCAATGTCTGACATTAACCTTGGACCTGAATTTTATGCGCGACGCTTAAATGATGAAAATTTGTGCTAAATTATATTGAAATCCCTCTTTGCATGTACGAGATATGCTCTGTACAAAATTTACGCCGGCCCTCCCACAAGGGGCTTTCCCACAATACATTCATTTTTTCAAACGGGCGTATATAAATGGAACTCCTATGATGCCATTGGTTCAAACATTCTATCTCTAGCAAGTGTTGCTCCCGACAAACATTTTCCAATGAATTTTAAGTGTGACCTTGACCTATGACTGAGAGACCTTGTCCATGTGTGCAACACAGTTTCTCATGGTGAAGAACATTTGTATGAAGTTTCAATAAAATCCCTCTATAAATGGAGGAAATATGCTCTGGACAAAATTGACGCCTCTCCTCCCGCCAGGAGCATTCCCATAATCCTTCCCGTTTTAACAGGCATATAAGAATGGAACTCATGCCTATGGTTCAAACATTCTATCTATATATAAAATTCAGTGTAGAAAAAATTAAAAACAGTATAAACATCTTGTTTCTATTTATAGTTTATTAGTCATTATTCAAGAATCATTTACAAGAATCATTTAATCTCTATAATATATCAAAACAATCAATATAATTTACATAACAATTATAACATGAAATATTCTAAATTAACACATGGCAGCTTTTTACACTTGCATACTTTCATAATGTAAAAGGAAAATCAAATTGTTTAAGGACTGCCAGCCTCAGAAATATTTCACCTTGTCAAAAGTAGTGCACATTAATTCGATTTTATTAAAGGAAAGCTGCTGAGGTCCAAAAGCCTAAAACATGAAATTTGAATTTCTTACAAAGTACAACTGGGCCACATGAAACAGAAAGATATGTAAAAGAAAATTAAAAAAAATATTGTCAGAAAAAAACTGAAAATTGTACTTTTGTGTTATTCTTAGCCTGATGTTTTCAGTTTTGGTTCATTTTTCACAATTACAATTCTAATAAATCATAGTGATTCTATAATTTATAGATATTTGTAAAGTATTTAAGACTCCAAAAATTCAATATTCAAATGAATGTAGTACTAGTATCTTTTATTCTTGAACATTGTCTAGGATTTATAAATAAATGGTGTCAGCATTCTATTGGCTAATTGCTCATTGCCAAGCTGTTGGCCATTAAATAATACGTAAGTTACTCACTATAATTTCTTAACCCTTAACCAGCTGGAACTGTTAAAGACTTTGCCGCCTGTATACAGCTGGGCCAGACCGCACACCCCTTGCAGTCTTGGCTGGTTCAACACAGTAAGTACCTCAATTTTTAAACTTCCATATTGAAATCCCATAAACTTCAAATGGACCATTCCAAATTCAAAGCTGGGCAAATCCATTAGACAAGTTCAGCAGGTTAAGGTAATATATTAATATATCAATACAGTACTAACAAAGAGTAAAAATGTCGCTCAAAAATGCTCATCCTATATTTACAGTTCAAGCAAGAGTAGAAGTTTTCGATAAACATGTATTACAAAAATTAGGATGCTTTAATAGCCTGTTATTAAATATGTCAACCTAAAATTTAGAATTACTGGCATTGTAAAAATTATAAGATTCATATAATACATATATCTAATACACTGTCAATGAAACCTTACACATAAGCATATTTTATTATGCTTTGTACTGTTAAAGGGTATTATAAAGCTATATCTCATAAAATATCTTAATAAATATCAAGAAAAGCAATTTTGTATTGTTTCCATAATTGAATGGTTGATTCTCGAAAGATTTGTTTCATAGAATGTCTCTGTTATTTAACAAACATGAATATTGCATGTAAACAGAATAAAATGTTATGTAACAAAATACATGCATTATGCTGTATTTTTTTTGAGGATTTTACTGTTTAGCAACAGTTTTGTGCATGCACCATTTGCTCTTAATGAAAATTTAAAACATATTTCTTTCATGCAGGTATTTTTTAATTATTATTTTTCAAAAACGAAATAATTTTTTTTTTGCAAGCTACAGACAGCAGAAATATAGCATATTATACACTTTAATTTAAATGAGAAGGTTTAAAATATTTTATTGTCAATTCCTATGCTACAAAACAACAAAACAGGTAAAATTAGGCAATTAATTCGGTTATAATCCATATTTCTTAAATAAATCAGATTTATTATAACTTGTTGCAAAGTATCATATAAAACAGTAAATATTACTGTTTTAAAATGTCAACATCAAGTGAGGCACAAATATCTGGTTAAATACATATTAAACATAATTTATAATCATTCAATATAGCACAAAGTTTTTGTTTTAAAGATATACTATGCTCATCCTTGAGTGGAATATATTAGCAGAAATTTATTGAAATCTATAAAATTCTTACTGAATATGTCTATTTTGAATAAAAAATTATGAATAAACTATGTATGGGAAGCTGCGTTGCCTATTACGAGACAAGTAAAGTTTGTCCTTCCTAAAAAATAAACTGCTTTCTTTTAATGACACTATATATTCATATTGTGACCACCTATAGCTTATATAGTTTTAAACGAAGTCAAAACATATTTATTTTATTTTTAAAACTAGAAATGTGTCTTCATGCCACGGATGCCCCAGCATGCACCCACATTTCAGATATTATAATATTAAGTTCCAAATTTGTTTTGAAAACTGTTTTTTTTTCTTTTAAGTTCAAAATTAAGCCCTTAAAACTATTATATGTTAACACAAACCATTTTTATTTTTTTATACAAAGTTCAAGGAACTGACACTATCCAGTGTTAACTTTTTGTAAATTGCATATTGCATATCTGTAGCCAAAATAATGACTACATACATTTCCACAAAAGTATGAGTGCTGAAACTGAAAATTCAAAATTTTTCCAACATTCAAGGGAGATAACTTTGTCCAAAATCATTGAACCATGACCAAATTCAAACTTGAACTGCTTATTCCTAAGACGTATCTATACGTCAAATTTGAGTTGAATGTGTACAACCATTGGGGAGATAATGAACAGAAGCTAAAAATTTCTGACTTTTTGCAAAGTTCATGAGGATAACTCTGTCAGCTATCATCAAACCATGACCAAATTCGAACTTGACAAGTGTATTCTTATGACATACCCATATCTTAAATTTGAGTTAAATATGTACAACTGTTAGGGAGATAATGAACAGAAATTGTAAATTTCCTTTTTTTTTTCAAAGTTAAAGGGGCATTACTCTGCCAAAAATCATCGGACCATGACCAAATTCGAACTTGACCTGTATATTCCTATGATATATTCATATGTCAATTTTGAGTTGAATGTGTGCAACCGTTACTAAGATAATGAACAGAAACTGATGATGACGGAATGACGGTACAGGGTAACACTATATGCCCCAGCCATTTTATGGCGGGGGCATAAAGAGACTGTGTAGCAATTAATATCAATATTTTTTAATATCAAGTTTAAGCATAGTATATCTTTAAACATATATACAATGTTTAACTTAATTCATCTTGCCATTAATTTTACCATAACCTGTTGAATTTCTGTAATTGAATTTGCCCAGCTTTGACTTTGGAGCAATCCATTCAAAGTTTAAGGGGTTTCAATATCAAAACATAAAATTTTAGCTACTAACACAGCCTAGTCAGACTAGTCTTCTCCCCATTATTATCAGTAATATTCTGTAGAAAATCTTCTAAAAATTCCAGTGGTACTGAGATGCAGTTTGCCTATATCACATGACTTGTATGCTCATTTATTGTAATTTTGCAAAATAAAATGTAATTAAAATTGACATATATATATTTTGGCTGTTTTTGTTGGTGTTGTTTTTTTTTTGCAACTAAAATTTGACTTTATTAAGTTGAAGGCTTAGAATAAAATATCACATTACTATCTTAAGATAATTAATTATATCTTACATAGATTATAAACAAATTTGTCCTGAAAAATGGCAAAAAGTTAAAAAAAATTCTTCAAGAGAAAAAATTCACCCACAATGAGACAAAAAATGTTCACCTAACACAGATCTTAGTTATGTATATCTGCAAGTTACACTGAATGATTGAGCAATTATACATGATGGATGAATATATAACATGGAGCCTTTAAAATATTTCACTCTTGACACTTCCTCACATTACATGTATGTTAATCATAGACTTACAAAATACAGTTAAACTTTGTTTACTCAAACATGGGAAGGCCTGTGCAAATTTATTCAAGTGATCGATGTTCGGCAGAACAATATATATAGTAAAGGAATTTTGCCAGGGCTGGTTGGTGAGTTCGGGCGAAAAGAGGTATTCCAGAGATCTGAGTTCAAATGAACAAAGTTTAACTGTAAACTCAAATGCAAGTTTTGCAGATAAATTTATGTTACAATAACCTTACTCTATTACAGCAGATAATCATTTCCCTAAAGTGACTGAATTGATAAATCCAGTACTTCATGCTATTTTAATTAACTATAATGCAAAATAACCCTTATTGACCAAAATGCATGATATTCTAGATAAAAACTAGAAATATGTCTATAGCCTAGGACATGGATGTCCCCCACATTCCACTGTATTGTCAGTCTACTGACAAACAGCATGACAACCAAATCTATAAGCCCAAATGGAGGGCATAAAAAAACCTCAATTTTTATGAAGTGGAATGATCATTTCCTTAATGTTGTGATTAAACAAGCTGTAAGAAATGACCCTTATTTACCAAAAATCAAGATTGAAAACATCATGTTCACCATCCATTTACCCATCTGTTCACACATATTGCACTAGTTTATATACTACATGATCACCACTCTCGTGAAGTGTCCTGCGATCGCACAGTGGATACACATATATGTAGAAAATTATCAGGATAACTAAAATGTTCTGACAACCACAATAATGGAGTGTCTAAAGGTACTTCTATGCCCTGGATTAAAATTTTTTGGTCTTTGCTTTCCCCTGCAAAATATGTACAAAGTTTTAGTTAGATCTGTAGAAGGTGACTATAAACAAAGACTTTTCATTGATGCATGTTTTTATTGTTTACATTTACTATTTAATTATTATCATAACTAATATATGACTATAAAAGCTCATGTAGTATACTAACTTTCTATTTCTTTTTAAACAATTTTAATTTAAGCTTTATTTATGTATACAAACCTAAAGAATTGTGCTCTCCATGTCTTAGCTTAATCGAAAACAATTATTACCAAGAGTTTCCATCAATACATGTTTTTTAATGCTCGCAATAACAACAGCTGTCACGGGAGTGTCAAATATGACACAGGATACAGATATTGTGTAGTGCAATTTATCATTAATTTTTCAGTAAAGTTTTGAAATAGTCATTTGAAACAAGAACCGGTTGAACCGGGTGATGCTCCCCGAGAAGGTTCTGGACACAGGGAAGTATAAAAAAAATGAACAAAGGGCAAAAACTCCAAAATTAGGCAAAGCGGAGTTATGTTTTTTTGCACTGCACTTCTATTCAATGAGATCTATCTATCTATAAAGTTTCCTGATGATATCAGAGTTATGTCCCGGGTAAAAGTCAAAGTGTAAAAATGAACAAAGGGCAATAACTCCAAAATTAGACCAGGCTTTGTTTAGGTTCTTTAAGCATTGCAGTTCTATCCAATTATATCTAGCTACCTACAAAGTTTCATGTTGATATCTCTAATAGTTTTAAAGTAATGTCCAGGACAAAAGTCAAAAAGTAAAAATAAACAAAGGGCAATTTCTTCAAAATAAGGCAAGGCAGAGTAATGATTCTTAAGCACTGCACTTCCACCCAATGAGACCTATCTATCTACAAAGTTTCATGCTGATATCTCTTATAATTTTAGAGTAATGTCCCAGACAAAGTTCAAAGTGTCAAAATGAACAAAGGGCAATAACTCCAAAAGTAGGCAAGACAGTGTTACAGTTCTTGTGCACTGCAAACTTACTCAATGAGATCTATCTACCTACAAAGTTTCATGTTCATATCTCTTATACATTAAGAGTTATGTCCCGGACAAAGCTCAAAGTGTAAAAAAAAACAAAGGGGGATAATTCAAGAATTAGGCAAGGCAGAGTTAAGGTTCTTATTCACTGCACACCTACTCAATGAGATCTATCTACCTACAAAATTTCATGTTGATACCTCTTATACTTTTAGAGTTATGTCCCGGACAAAGTTCAAAGTGTAAAATAAACAAAGGGGGATAATTAAAAAATTAGACAAGGCAGAGTTACGGTTTTTATGCACTGCACACCTACTCAATGAGATCTATCTACCTACAAAGTTTCATGTTGATACCTCTTATACTTTTAGAGTTATGTCCCGGACAAAGTTCAAAGTGTAAAATAAACAAAGGGGAATAATTCAAAAATTAGGCAAGGCAGAGTTACGGTTCTTGTGCACTGCACACCTACTCAATGAGATCTATCTAACTACAAAGTTTCATGTTGATACCTCTTATACTTTTAGAGTTATGTCCCGGACAAAGTTCAAAGTGTAAAATAAACAAAGGGGATAATTCACAAATTAGGCAAGGCAGAGTTACGGTTCTTGTGCACTGCACACCTACTCAATGAGATCTATCTACCTACAAAGTTTCATGTTGATATCTCTTATACTTTTAGAGTTATGTCCCGGACAAATTTCAAAGTGTAAAATAAACAAAGGGGGGTAATTCAAAAATTAGGCAAGGCAGAGTTACGGTTCTTGTGCACTGCACACCTACTCAATGAGATCTATCTACCTACAAAGTTTCATGTTGATATCTCTTATACTTTTAGAGTTATGTCCCGGACAAAGTTCAAAGTGTAAAATAAACAAAGGGGGATAATTCAAAAATTAGGCAAGGCAGAGTTACGGTTCTTGTGCACTGCACACCTACTCAATGAGATCTATCTACCTACAAAGTTTCATGTTGATACCTCTTGTTGTTTCAAAGTTATGTCCCGGACAAGAAAAGGGGACGGACGGACGGAAAGAAAGACGGACGGACGGACAAGGCGGCGACTATATGCTCCCCCGAAATTTTTTCGGGGAGCATAAAAAGAAAAATATTTAGTGCAGACATAAAACATACAAATTTTGACCTTAAAGGGTGTCCTTGGTCTTGACTCTGCACAATGGCAGCTTAGTTTATGCACATTTCTTTGCTGAGTGGACATTTGACCCAAGATTGAAGGAAATGCCTCAAGGGCTATATGATTTAAAGAGAGAACACAAACTTGTCTGATATTTGACCTTCAAGGGTAACATTGACCTAGAGTCTGCACAATCATGGCATGAGCTCTGCACATTGCCTTGTTGAGGTTAACATTTGTGTCATGTTTGAAGAAAATCCTTCAAGGGGTATATGATTTATATAGCACACACAATATTTTTTGAAGTTTGACCTCCTTGAGTGACCTTGACCTGAAGCCAGCACAGCTGTGGCATAAGTTTTGCACATAGGCTTGTTGAGGTGAACATTTCAGCCAAATTAGAAGTAAATCCTACAAAAGGTATAGGATTTATAGAGATGAGTTGAGACTGATGGCCAGTCATGTGCCCGAAATGGGATATGGGGCCATTTCTTTTGTTTAATAAAGGGTCATTGGCTCCATATTCTATTGTTACTGAATGAACTCTATTGTTTCCTTTTGTTTTGTTTACAGTTGGCCCCCTTATCCCTATTTGATAGTGGGGACAGACCAACCAACATACTGACCAACCTGACATAGTGATTCCCGAATAGACCCACTCTGCATTATATGGTGGTGTATAGTGACTCAAGTTAATAATGAATTATATACATGTAAATGGGACTTTCTTCTTTCTATAGCAGGGGCCATTTACATCTTCCCAACAGGAAAATTCTTTTAAATCACGCTGAAAAAATCCCTATAAGAGCTCAATTAAGCATACAAACTTTCTATTATTTCTAAATCAACTTGAAATAAAAGTGAGGTGATAAACAAGTCTTACCTAAATCTGGTAGCGCTAATTTAAGGAGATCTTCTAAAGTATGCTCATGTCCCTCTTCTGAGTGGGGTTTCAACAATTGTTGTATAAATGGTCTATCTATCTAAAAAATAAAAGGATTTCATACTGATACACATTTTTTAACTAAATATCAACAGTTATTAAGATAAGGCACTTATGTTGTTGTGCAACTTTATGTAGGTATCAAACATATCTCAATTCATAGTTATACTTTCAAGTTTTAAATTTGAATCTTAAACATGATGGTTTGACATGGTAAAGATAATTTTCCAGCTGATTCTCTTTTGCTTGAACCACATCAATAATCTCAAAGATATATGGTGTTTTTCCAGTTTAAATAGTAATGGTAAATGATGCCTTTATATCAGGAAGATAGTTATTATATGAAGACGTGCAAAGTGGTAACTACATGATTGTATATTCATCCTGGTCAAAATGAAAATTTTAAAGAGCAAATTCAATTGCTATTGGAAGAATTTGTGGGATTTTATCATATTATAAATAGCATACCTGTTCAAATAATTATTTGTGCCGCGTCATGACAAAACGCATCCGCGCAGTCTGATCAGGATCCATGCTGTTCGCTTACAAACCCTATTACAAGTAGAGAAACTGATAGCGAACAGCATGGATCCTGATCAGACTGCGCGGATGCGCAGGCTGGTCTGGATCCATGCTGGTCGCAAACCCACTATGTTGGTTTTGTCGTGACGCGGCTCATTTGTAGAGAAGAACTAATTTAACATACTTTTTATACATTCTGTAAATTGTGATATTTGTCAATAAAGATTGAACAATATAAAACATTCTTTACCAAACCAAAGCTGTCACAAGAACTTAAAGGAATGAAAACTTACTTGGTAGATTCTAAATGGAATGTATCTAAACATGTCATCTCCTGTATTCTCCATGAGTCTCTTATTGATGGGCCAAAACTGATCAAATTTGTCTACAAATTAAACATAAACATTTCTAATTGCATCGTATGTCTTGAGTTTTTAATGATAAATATATTTTCAATTCCTATGAAATTTCTAGCAACCTAAACAAATAGTAATTTTATCACAATTATAACCAAAAACATACACTTCCATGCTGTTGTACATAAATGACTGCCCTATCATCATAAAGAATCAGAATGTTCGAAAAAAAACTGTTATTCTATTTTTTGTTACAACGGTACAATATATAATGTAACTATGGTCTCTTGCAAAAAAGTGACAATTTTGGTTTAAACATAGAAAAA
This sequence comes from Ruditapes philippinarum, assembly GCF_026571515.1. Taxonomy (NCBI): domain Eukaryota; kingdom Metazoa; phylum Mollusca; class Bivalvia; order Venerida; family Veneridae; genus Ruditapes; species Ruditapes philippinarum. Next base: position 10,496 of record NW_026865936.1, read on the forward strand.
TGTCACGGCCACATGGTGAATTTCAAACTTTCCTGGCAAAAGAAAGACCTGACATGTGCTTTCATACATAACATCAGGCACTTGTCTGTACACATACATATTTTCTGTATATTGGCTGGGTAGCTTATGTACATTAAACTATCCAACATTTACAAGAAGATTTGAACCCACACAGGTCAATAAAACACACATTATGTAGTCAGAGCAAACACTCTTTGAACTTTTACCATGTAGGTAAAAAAAGTACATATTAATAAATCAAAGAGCACTCTTTGAAATATATAGCTGTGTCATGACAAAACCAACACAATGCGTTTGCGACCAAAATGGATCCAGACCAGCCTGAACATCCACGCAGTCTGAACAGGATCCATGATGTTCGCTATTAGATTCTCTACGTGTAATAGGGTTTGTAAGCGAACAGTGTGGACCCTGATCAGACTGGGCGGATGCGCAGGCTAGTCTGGATCCATGCTGGTGGCAAACCCATTATGTTGGTTTTGTCTTGGCGTGGCTCATTATTATATATATGTTATTGTAATTCCTTGATAAAACCAAGTATATATTGTATAATGATTCAGTGTAAAAGAAAAGTGATACAATGTACATATATCATTTATTTCAATGTTGTCAGTGACATTCACATTGTCAAATTGCATCATCAAAGTAAACACACAATGACCGACTTTTTAATTATACTTCACTAAAATACCTTACCAAAAATATTTTGACAATTTGACATTATGTACCATCCTGTTACATTTTATAGACATGTTACTAGCCAGTCATAAAACTCACCAAAATCTTCAACATTACTTACCAACAAGCCAGTTGCAATTAATATTTCTATAATGCTCTTTGATATGATTCATTGCTAAAGAATTTTACAGGAGCAGTAGCCCAAATAGTTATGGTTTCTGCCTCTCATGAAAAAGGATAATACATGTAGTTATAAGCCATATTTGACTCATTACCATATTTCCTGATATGACACCAGTACTGGACCTACTGGTTATTATCACTTACGAGTTATACAAGTAAAAGTTGCAAAATCTTCTTCCACATTCAAGCATAAATAAATATGTTTAAACAAAGCCCAGTTATTAAATGATAACAGAGAAAACTAATCAACATTGAAAATCAATATACCATGGACAAGTCCCATCCACATCTGTTTATGATCTTTTTTCTGCATGCCATTTATAACACTACTCCGGTGTTTTAATGCATCTGCCTCTTTCAGCATTGACATAAAATGTGACTCAACGGCTTCTCTCCCGACACAATGAATAATCTCTTCTTCCGGAAAATCCTGTGTATATATTAACCAGCTGATATTAAATCCAAAATAAATCGATGAAGAACTGTTAAAGAATACTGATTAACCAATATTAATTTTTAAAGGATTAGAAAAAAATTATATCTTTGAAAATAGAAATTTTGGAACTTTATGTAGGTAATATCATATGCAAGTAGTTAGTTTTTGAACAATTTTACTTATACAAAATTTACTAAAACAATGATAATTGTCAAACCATACCTGAAAATGCACTGTCAGTTTCCATGGTAACGAAATGCCATACAGATCATAAAGAACGCCAACAGGATTGTGCCTGTAATAAGTGCAAGTGAAAGGATAACAATAGCTAGAAATATTTCTTGTCATATAGCTACATAGCATCATGGAAAATGCAATGATCAGCATTCCTTCCTTTACTAGTGCTGAAAGATAACAGGTAAATCTCTGTGAATAGTAAAAGTGGAATCTAAAAGTGGGGAGCAGGTTGTATGTCCGCAACTATTGGTAAAAGTACCCTTCAATTAATGTTTCTAGCACACATAAGGTTTACAGGCCAATGTAGGCATTTGTTGTTCTTTTTTCATATTGAGAGTGAAACACTTAAAGCAGTCAAAGAGAAATAGGTATGTGGGTGGAAAGCAATGATATTAGGTATTTTCTTAACAACCAAACAAGCTATTTCATTCTGGTTTCCCCTACATTATCTATAATTCAATATGATTTTTCATTATACTAATAAACACGTATTTACAATGTCATTGCCAAAATTGGGGGAAAAAGCAACAATTTCTAAAATTTACAGAAAAAAATTGCTTTTAATTCTGAACAGAATCTGCTGCTTAATGTATACCATTTACATATGACAAAAGATAAAACTTCCCTATTTTACCTGGTTTTAAATGGGCTCATAACATATTTAATTTTACATTCAATATTTACCATTTTAAAGGTTGTCCCTCAAAGTCTATCCACATCTCTCCAGTTTTTTCCTTATCCACATATTGTGCAAAATGTTTAGATATTTTCTCTGTCACCATTGGCAAGTAACTATGTCTTGGTACCATTTGCTGAAAATACAACATAAAAACAATTAATGTGTATCCCAGATTTCTTAGAGCTTGGAACTTTGTGGTAAAGTTGTCTGAAGGCAAACAAGACCTCAAAGTCTTCACTTCATTAGTCACTGCAAAGTATTTTTGATTGATGTTTGTATTATATAATATTAATAATATCTGTCATATGTTGCAGTTCAGATCCAAATATCCGTGCGAAGGGGACCCCGCCCATTGGGGGGTAACAAGGCTTGCCCAGTTACTGCCCATGGGCGGATTCATGAGGGACAGATATTCCGATCTGAACCGCAAACATGTAAGATATTTTTTCTTGCATATTCAGCAATATTAATCAATATTTAAAATGGTTTACCACAATAAGATTTTTGTTCATGGAAATTAATGTCATTTCATCCATAACTATTTTATTACAAAGCGTGTGAATTTACAACTTTTTTATAACAATGGCGAAATGACGTCATTCTAAGCACAATGTTCCCATCTAAATTGATGTCATTTAATGTGGTTCATTCATAAAATGCGCTAAAATGATGTTGTTGTATGGCACGCTACTCATCTGGCACCCCAATGCCAGACGAAATTTCCGGCATGGGTAAAACCCACGGAAAAACCAGTCTGCTATGTAAGAATATAAAGTCTAAACTACTGACATGCAGGCTGGCCAGGCTCTATAATGGCTGCAAACACTTTCAGTTCAAACAGGTTATGGGTAAACAGAGGAACATATAATTTCAGCAATGAAGGTACATGTATCTTAGTTAGCAATGAAGGTGTTTCTTACCAACAAATGTTAATATTAGGAATGGAAATAAGGTAATAAAGTAAGTAGTTTAATTTACAATATAAGCAACTACAATAATATGGCATCAGCAATGTGGTACAATGTACAATGAAATTGTCAGAACAAGAAATGCACATTAATATTTACAATCCATTTATAGCATCAATACATCAAAAAAGTACATATTAAATTAAACAAAGTGGGAAACACTTTCTAGGTAGTAAATCGAATAATGAGATTCAAATTTTCATTTCATCATAGAAACCATCTTTAGAATAATCATTTAAAAGGAAAGTTATCAGGTATACAAAAAAAATTATTGGCAATAAATGGGGAAGTTGCTATCAATTAAGATATTTCTATCATAAATGGAGTAAAGTTGGTTATCAGTTATGTGGACAGTTATCAAAAATTAAGGAAGGGAATAATCCATGCTTTTGATTAGAAATACAAATCATCTACTCGGGTATGTCTTAAAGAAGAAAGGGGGTTATCAGCAAAAATAAACAGATAACCAATGGAGGTCACTTGAAAATGACAAGTTACTTTAAAAAATTCCATGTGGCTATTGTAGATTATTTGTAATGAACATGTTATCAGTAAGGAAGAACAATTTTCAGAAAAGAAATTAGGTTATCAGCAATCATACTCGAATAAAAGCATATTTTATGTATTTTGGCTCTTCCACCAGCAAAGTTGATAAGTTATCAAAATGGTGATAGGCAAGTAACAACAGTGAGAAAATGTATGCTTTTTGTCAGCAATAGTAATGTGTTATTAGAAATGAAGGCAAGGCAAGTGACAGTTTACCAACAATATCAACCATTTTAAGTCGCACCTGTTCAAAACACTAGAAACCAGCAGTTTGTTGCTATGTAAATATGTAAACAATCAGGACAAATGGTCAAATTATTTGATTTTCACAATATTTACAACTTTTTAACAAGAAATTATAAAAAATATAACCTTTCCAAATGCATTTTTTCACCATAAAAACAGACAGTCATGTTTTAAACCTACCCAAGGCTCAAAGAAAAGTCACAACTTAAAGAGAACCAACCGTCAGCAATGAAAGGATGATAAATCAACAAATGAAAGTATATTGAACTTACATAAACAGGTTCAGGCTGTTCAGCAATGACTTCATCTTGGGCTAGATGAAAGCACACTGGTATTTTGCCCTCCCAGACATCACGAAGGATAGCCCTATCATCTCCCATTACTGTACGTTCATATTTCCACACAATACAAAACAGTTTACATACAGATGATCCTTCTGGGCTGTCTCAGTACCTTGAATGAAAGAATCAATTAATTAATTAATTAAGGTTTTAGAACCCTAACACATAAATAAATATCAACTAAAATTGCTGTATCTTTGTCTTTGTTATTACAGATGAATTTGCTATTTCAAAAGATCAAAGAGAAGTCAACTTCAACTACTATAATAAAAATTTGCTTTTCCAAATATGAATTTACAGATATTTTCTTTGCATTTATATAAGTATATTTTGTATTTCTTGTATTTTATTTAAGTACATGTATATTTTATTCTTTATATAAGTATAAACATATTCTGTAAAATATCTTTAATTTATATCTCATAATCATGAACAAGTGGTGATGTTAGCCCAACAAATTATGAGCTTGAGGGCTTTTTATTATAAAGGCAGTGGTCGCCCTTCTGTAAAGACAGAAATCTTTGTAATATCAGGTTGTAAAATCTGTCGGTCTTGCTGTCAAAATATTGAGACTAGTGGTGCAGTATGACACTGCACAAGTATGACTTTTATTTTTGGTGTTTCATTTTTTATGGTCCAATAAACAACTGATTAGTTGATAGTTTCAGTGTTTATACAACTGATCTTAGTTTTTTCTTTTTATACAACTGATTGGGTGATCAATCTTAGTTTTCCCTGTTTCTACAATTTATTAGGTGACAAGATAATTGAAGATTACTGTCCTCAATTATATCAAATAAAAATATATCAATTCTGACCAATTTCAACACTAGTAACTTGGAAATATGCCATTTGAAGTATTTTGTTTACAATAAAATCTTTTAATTATGGATAAAACAGCCTTTTTCATTGATTGATTTGGTTTTTTTCAGTTAGGTCAGAGGTCACTTTTGTATCTCTACTCCATTCCATTCTTTGTATTTTGTTTCATCAGTTAGTTTAAAAGTCACTTTTGTATTACTATGCCAAAATGTATTTAGGTTTGGTTTTGGCGCCTTTTGGTGACAGTTTTTGCCAGACACATACACAGTTCAGGGATCACGTTTTTAGGCGACTTGGGCGACAAAGTCGCCTTGTCTCTCTCCATTTCGCCCGGATCGCTCAGAAAAGCGAAAACAAAGTCGCCCTAATTTTCAACAAACGCTTGCAATAAATTTTGAAGTGTAATCGTCTACGCTCCTCCTATTTCAAAGCGATTTGTTAAACGCATTTTCATTGGTCGGTAAAATTGGAAACTAATGGAAAGCCAATGAAACGCAGCGAGACAATTTAGCGAGTGTTGGAATTGAATGGTTGACATCTTCGGGTATTGTCCAATGCCGACTTATTATCAATAAACAACAAATAAACAGATTAGCGGCGATTCATGTCAATTAGGATAAATTGGGGGCATACTTATTGCATTAATTAGTTGGTAAGTTTAGTGATCTTATTCACACATTATCTCTTTACAAAAGCGTGTCGCCAAAAGTGTTTGTCACATGTACATGTTTCGATGTTTAGGCCTACATTTGGAAAATGGGTCTCTGTTACAAATGTTGGTGATGATTTATCCCTTGATTATTATTCTTTAAAAGAACTTTATTTTTAACGTTAAGTAAACAAACATACATTATAAAACACTGATGTCATTTGCTGGTTAATGGGGAAAAGACCGGTGCAAATAGTATTACCGATAGATCTAATGCATTATGCAGAAAAAGTCTGTCGAAGAGAAAAAATTATCAACTGTACACACACGTTACATTTTCTTTTAAAAAAATAAATAAATAAAAAAACATCCACATAAACCTTATTAAGTTTATATGAACTTTGACTCGGCACTCCCTATGAATATTTCTGGGTAAAATGATGAAATACACATACATAGGCCCTACTACTGATTTACTAAAAAAAATTTTTTTTATTCAGCACACCATCACATGGCTGCAGCATTAAAATCAAAACAAGCTACACAAAACCTATGATAAAGATGATATAGAAGAAAAAAAAAACTGCCACATTTGTAATTTTGCTGTTTATTGTTATGAGTTACTTAATAAACTGTTATGTACTCCAAATAATGTTAATCAATCTTAAAACTTGGTACGAAATGGAACATTCAACACTTCAAAAAAAATGCAGTTCGTATGCACTTCTCCTTGTCCCTAAAAACTTCTCCCTATTTTCAATGGAGGGAGAAGTCACTTCTCCCTAAATTTTAGGTCTAGCGTGATCCCTGCAGTTGTTTTTTTTTCAAATTTGACATAATTACCATGAAATAAGTGATGACGTGGAAATAGTGATGTTGAGTACAAATCTACATGTAATTATCAATTGAAATGAACGTCAATTTGTTAACTATTCCATAAAACATCAAAAGCAAAAATAAGAGTGCAACATCTATACAATTAGGGCTGTGTATTGCCATTTTTTCTGTCACGATACATATCACGATGCATGTTTTCCCAAACGATGCGATTCACGATTTGTATTGCATACTTTGAAGAAATGCGATGCATATTGTGTTTCTTATGTAGCTATGCGATACGTATCACGATACTGACTTTCAGACTTAGTATATAAAAAATTTGGTCATATGTTTACAGCATACTTACAAATATATAATATAAACCTATCTACAATAACAAAACAATAAACTCTTTAACTTGTTATAATAACTTGGTTTCCAATTTTGAACTTTCAACAATTTACTTTTTAGATTATTTAAGGATTTAAGTTTTTTTAATGATACCATAACAGCAAATTGATATCTACAATTCTAACACTTAAGTCCACTACTGTAAATATGACAGTTCAACAATTTCAGTCTTACATTACACCACTAAAGATATTTCTTGTGAAAAGAAAAATAGTAACAAGTGATTTACAATTAGGTCAACAACTTAACAGTTTATCAGTTTCACTCTCAGTTTTCTAGAAAGATGTGTGCTCAACCCTAGAGTATTTTATTTTGAGTTGGCAAATTTTGCAAACACTCCACGTTGGGTCTTCCACATTATACATTACTGTCTGTTAGTTCCCCAAATACCAAATGGTTCCCAAAACTTGTGAATTATATGACGAGGGAGGATTTACTATATAGTTTCCCCTTCTAAATATTTTGCAGTCTACATGTTTTCAGTTTGTTTGTTTTTACGGGAAAATGATGTCAGCGGAAATGAAAGTATAAATACGTGACAAATATCACATGAGCATGTTGTCATCATCACTATTTTAATCCAACATCAAGTGCCACTAAATAAAATTACAAATTCATATTTGTAAGTTGTTTTTTCTTGAAAACGTTTAAATCTCTAATTATTTTTTATTATAAACAAGTTCAGAGAACACCAGCCCATTTATATAGAATTAATAAAACTTGGTTGGCTAACTGATTGCGGGCATGGTCTTCACTTAACGGCAAACAAGATGACAACGATAATTATGATAATAGTCCCGCTTGTTCATTATTTTCTGTGTTATTATTCTTTCTTCAGTCTTTCAAAAAATACGTTTGTCATTATATCCCTGGAAGATATTGTTAGTGTATTGCGATACTTTCCTGCTACATTGTATATCGATACATCGGGAGATATAATATGTATTGCATTGTGATAAATTGGAATTTTTAATTTCATAATGATGCATACATCGAGGAAAGGGCAATCGCGATACATCGATGAATCGTTACACCTCTATATACAATTAACAAAATGGGAGTGAAACGTCTCATTAGTGAATGTCTTGGGAGTGATACGCCTGGCATTCCTTTAGGATGGGCTAACATGATTTTTATAATGTTTAGAGCATGTTTCATGCTGATCACCTGAGCTTCAGGCTAAAGAAAGAGATGCTTATCTGCAGATGTTTCTAAATTCAAAATTTCACCATTTTTGTGTTTAAATGTTGAATTCTGCTTAAGCCAGTGCTAGCAGGCTCAATCAAGCCAAGCCTGCAACATTTTATGATTTTGCCATGTTGGGCTTTATTTAGGGATTCTGTTTTTCTCTATTTTAGTATAATATTATTTGTAATAAACATAATCAATCAGATGAAAGTTGTTTATATTTGTCAAGATGGCGGTGTTTTTATAGAAATTTCAACGAGGAAATATACTAAAGCCGCAGGTGACTTTATATCACATTGTCATTATATAGGTTAATGAAATATTTTGATTTCTTTTATGTATTTTTAATTGCCCAGCATGATAAATGCTTGTGATTTTATCTCTAACGATTACAACAGTAGTGTAACTTTGTGTTTTCTGCTTAGCCACGATCGATGTCAACCTCGCGTAATTACTTTGGCGGCCAGGACTCGTTAAGTATAAGAGAGATAAGAAAAGTTTTACATTGGTTCGATAGATAAATTATTCAACTACATATTGCATAATACACCCATAAACACTTTTCATATGAACTACGTAAATAACCGAGGTATATCGAGTGAAAAAATATGAGTTGTTTTCCTTATCTTCGAGTAAAATCATATCTCTTATATTATATATAAATGCTAAAACAATACAAATTAAGCCATTTTTAAACCGTTAGTTTGTTATGATTAAATGTCCGATTTTAGAAAATTATTACATCAATGGAAAGCTTGGGATCTTAGCTTTGTCACAGTATATCATTTAACACATCTTTTGACACCAAAGTATTTAAATTAACTGTTAAACCTACCATATGTCAGAACATTTTACATACGATTTATACAGTGAGATACGCAACCGGTTATCTCTACTCGAAAACATACTGATAAGAATAGCATGTCGTCTGCTAGTTGGGAAAGTGTTTATCAGTGTATTCCTTTTTATTTATGCTGTATCATATAAAAAACTGCTAGGCATAGACACCTTCTTATGGGTGTTGTTACCCTTGTCTATATATTCATATATAGTGTAATGGGAATGGACTTAGAATTCATTTCTGACTTAGGATTAATATTTTCTACCATCAAACACATATTTTGTGAACATTAAATGAGCCGTACCTCTTTGTCTTTGAAGAAATTTGGGACTAGGAACCGAGCTATAGTCGTTTACACTAAGGAAACGCACTTACTCTGTTGACTGAAAGCAACCTTTTGAATCGCTACGAAAAAAACATCTTTAAATTCTTAAAGAAATATGATTTGTCACTACCTTGAAGATTCAATAGCAAGGAATTTCGCAAGCTTAGATTGGCAACAAATCGGACTTTTCTGATATGAATACCTCCTTGGAGAAGAGTAACATATCTAAGGGAAGTAACAATTTGCACAAATTGTACCAAAGTAATTCAAGCAGAATGACACAAAGTAAAGTAGCGTAAAGCAGCGTGACACAAAGTAAAGTAGCGTAAAGAGAAAACATATGACAAGCACCACAGCTTTGATAATTGAATTCACCAAGACACAAATTTACATTATGAATTCACCAACAAACAAATTTACATTAAACCACGGCATTAAAAGCCGTGATTAAACTACAACTGTATACGATATGATATAATAATTATGACGTGTTATAATTGAATCGCTACCACAGACACTTGGGGTGTGGAGCTCAAAATATTTCAACGTCTATAATAATTCTATATAGAGGATATTAAATGAGTGTAAGTTCAGTACTGAATTTATTGCACAAGTTGAATAAAATTATATTATGCGAGCCTCTGGCGAGCATACTGAAATATTATTTTATTCAACGAGTGCAATAAATTCAGTAATGGACTTACACAATGTTAATATTCTATTTTCACATACCCAAAACAAAGACCGTTGAAAGTGAAATAAGTGTCATTTTTCATTGACGCGCCTATTGTAAAACGCTAACATTTAGCTCGTCTTTACACCATGTTTGTATACATGTAGTAACGCTAATGATGTCACGTCAAAATATATGCACGGCCGTGCAATACCATTTTTACGAGTCGCAAAATCGGCACGGGTGTGTGATTAAATATTATTATAGACGTTGTAATATGAAGTTTTTTTTTCAAAATGGCTTATATCAAGTATATGATCAATACTAGTGCTGGGATTGGCAAATATACATTTTATTTGGATTTTAAAGGCGTTTTCAGCTCCACACCCCAAGTGTCTGTGATCGCTACTGTACTTTGTTTTTATTCATTTTTTTATTCATGTAGTTCATGTAGTATTCAGGCCGGAACATCGTTTTGGATCCTAAGCTGAGCTTCTTAGGCCGATTTGGAAGCGTTTTCCCTTCTTATTATTTTCATCCACTTCTTTTGTAATTATTTCCAATATTATTGGAGAGTGTTTATTTCTATATCCTCAATTTATTATATACACTATATCAGTTTCTTTACATCTAAGATTTTATTTACACATAAAATTTCTTGTTAAAAACAACTCTCCGCGAATTAGCAACGATTCGCCACAATAACGATTCGTCACAGTCAAATAACGATTCGCCACAGTCAAATAACGATTTAGGCTTTATTAAACATCGCTGAAATTTGTCTGTTTAAATGACTGTTTACAGTTGAAAACATGTTGCACTGCGCTGTTCACTCATAACATGTGGCATTTTACAACACACTGAAATTTAAACTTTCGTTTGCAATAAAAGAAAATTTAGTTTTCTTTTCCAAAAGCAAATATAACTTATTGTCGTTTGATTGATGGGAAATTATTTCGTCCGACAATTTTAATCGCTTGAAAGGCATATACGAGAGGAAGAAGGCCACTTTTAAAGACTCATTATGCCCCAGAAATGCTTTTTATTTTCATTTGTCATCAGCTTTTTTATTTTTGATGTTCTTTTATAGTTTCCAAAAACTTACGCATTGGCCAATCACCTGAACCATCTTTTTCTTCTGTTGCTGTTAGACAATTAGTACATTTACAGTGAAGAAGTATTTCGTATGGAAGTCAAAATACTACTTTGCATTTTGCTACTTTGATCGCAGATAATCTCATATTTAGCGATTCTTTATTGAGTTAACAAGCAACTATCATGCTCTAAAAAAAAATCTGGAAACAAAGTGATCCCTCGGAAGCATTAATCACAACAAAATTACATAAGAATTGTAGACTCGGTTTGATTGAGTCTGTGCATGAAACCATTATTTAAACGTTATAAAGCAGAGAAAAACGGGATCCCTAAAAAACACCCAAAAAAGACAAAATTGTAAATGTTGCAGACTCTGTTTGATTATGGCTGTTCAAACCCGTGCTTGCTCCTTCTAAAAAAGTAAACAAGAGCTGTCCGAGGACAGCGACGCTTGACTATTCGAAAACGTTGTCATAAGGGTGTTTCATTGAGTATAATAATGCTTACCTATATGAATACATAAAATTGTCCGAAAAGGTACAAAGGCTTGTTTCTAAGATGTTTTATCGAGTAAACCACTGTTTGATTATTATTGTCACAAAAAAGCAAAAATCCTTCAGAAGTTATGGAGATACCAGCTTACAAGCAAAAACTTAAACAAAAATTTCTAAGTCGAAAAAGGGGCATAATTATGCAAAAAAGCAAATCAGAGTTATAGGACTGGTGCCAATCATGTTAATTAGATAATCAGAGAGAACAAGTGTGTGAAGTTTCAATCCATTCCCTTCATTAGGAGATACCAGCTTACACGCAAAAACTTAACCACCGTGACTTCGGCGCCGACAGAAGGGTAACTGCATTAGCTCGATTATTCAGCGAATAGTCGAGCTAAAAAACATAATATGCCTTTAAACGTTTCAAAAATGATTACAGCTCTTTCATGCTCAACTATGAAAGGAAATCACCGATTTTGACTTCAAAATTGCGCAAAAGCGATAAAAAGTTGATCTGTTTTTAGAATGCCTCTGTGAAATTCGCAAGTTGAGCTGGAAACAATGATCCCAAAGGATCAGAAAAATATAACAACACTGAACTGAAATATGGACAACTTTTAATTACAGCTGGCACACGGCACTTGCCACCTGCTGTTGTTAAGTATAAAAGTCTGGAAAAGTGTAATTCCTCTGAAGCATTTATCACAACAAAATTTACATGAAAACAGCAGACTCGGTTTGATTGAGTCTGTACATGAGGGATAATTAAAAAGTGCTACATCCCTGAAGTCCCCTAGTACCGGATTGAGTGGTACTCAATTTTCAACACACAAAAGTGCTTTAATAAATGATCCCGAAGGACAGAGAAATTTAACAACATTGAAGTGTAGTACAGGGCATCTCGGCAGAGCCGTAAACAGTTACCCTCGAGCTAGGTATTCGATCCCGTCTGGACCGGCAGACGGTTATTATTTATATATGCAAGAACGTACATTTTTGGTTAGATATTTTAAAGCAACATGCCTCCAGATTTGTGCTAATTTCAAGAACATTTTTTGAAAATGTCTTAAAAAGTATAAGAGCTCGTGAACTAAACAAACAGGTTTGAACAAAACCAAATAAAGGTTGAATAGACCTTAGATCAGCTAAAAAATAAACAAAAACAGAACTGGTACCTGTGGACCAGGAGACAATGTTCTGACTGAAGCTGAGGGGAGTGACCTTGCAAAGAAGGCAGGTACCACGATGCAGAATATAGGGTGCGTGAAGCCCTAGAATGCAGTATCGGCTTGACATGTAGACCTTTTGTCTGGCACCAACAATCCTTATTTAGGAAACCTAACCTTTTTCATATTGTCTCAGGTTACTAGCCTTACTGTCAGGTGCTCATTGACCGCTATACACTGACCTACATTTTGGTTAAATTCATTTCTTGAGCCAATACTCTGTGGAAATTGCATGGAGGTAATTATTACCACTTAGTGCTTCAAAATAAGCCATTAAAGACATGACTGGTAACATGCCCGGGGACCATACTCGAGAGCGAAAGCTCTTTCTCGTGCCTAAATTGACATATGGACACTCATTAACCATAGACTCCACACATACACATTTTCATACAACGGTATTAATAGACTATATTGGATGGATGAATTAAATGTGTATGTTTACTCTACTGCCATATACATGTAGTATGAAACATAAGGATTTAAAACTACAACAATGAATTTGAAACTATTTATTATACCATGTGAATTACTACAAGATAAAGAAAAACTACAGATTATAATGGATTTCAACAGAAATAACAGCGTAAGAGAAATAAAAGCATTCGAGTCGAATTAAAGGTTGCAAAACATTATACATGTACAAATCTGTATGTTGTAACTGCAGTCCTGAAATGTCACAAGAATTTTTAAAACACGATTCAGTCTATCGGGGTACATACACGTCAAAGGGAGCAGTTGCTTAACAGTCCAGACAAAATGTCCTTTTATTTCCATCAGATTATAAAGCATGTTACCAAAATAAAACAAAATTCAACATTACATTGTTTTTTTTAAAACAAAGCAAAGTGAAATAGTTATAACAAAATTATGCTCCCACAAGTTACAAAATAACTCTATACTCACAGGGACAAGATAATAAATCTTTATAAAGATATAACTACATGTAAAAACGAAGTGCAAAATCAGTGAACAAATACAGATATAACGAAACAATATTAGTTTGTATAATATTTCATATGGAAAAAAAACTGAGTTAAATTCAATCTCGTACACGCGCACAAACTCTACGTTCCCTTAGCAGATAGTTGAATACACTACCGTTTTTGACCGATGCACTGGAGAGCAATAAACGCGTGCACACATAGCAATCGCAACAAAGTCATTTATTTCAAATAACTATTTCACTGAAATGGCTATATAATGCAACACAAAAGTATCACATTACTAACAATGAATAAGAAAAAAATTCAACAAATGTGACATAGACAATTTAAGCACCGATTATAATTTTTTTATGCTAAACGCTAACACTGACTTTCAGCCTTGTCAATTCAAACTTTCATTTAAATATCCTATTCCCCTTCCCTCTAGCCACTTCTCGCTGAAGTCCCGAATCAAGGATGGTTTGGCCTGGGGAGTAAGTTTGAATTGGAATGCCATATGTGCGCATCGCACTGTAGGATCAATCTGAAGATTTTAAACTTATGTATTTGTATGTACAACTAAAATTTATTGACTAATACTAACCAGACATCAATCCAAACGTAACATTTTCTAACCTTAACAAAAAGAACGAAAGATGAATTATTTGTACCGGCTGAATCTTTTTAAACATTTTAATTGATTGATGTCAATTTAATTCAATATTAATTGCATTAAACATAAAACACATATGTAATTATAGCAAATTATACATGGAATACAATGGAGGGATACAGATGGAGTGATACGGGATACATTTTTTGCTCGAAAGTCACATTTTCTGTACGCTCAACATATTGGGCTGACCGGACGGCTGCTCGTATGTATGAGGAGTGTGTGCGTATATGTACCGCATGTGTGTATGTTATGCGTATGTGGAGTGTACTGCATTCGTGTGTGCGTTTATTTACCGTAAATGTGTATGTAATGCTTATGAGGATTGTATGCATGTATATACCTCTTGCGTGTATGATTATCATTCCTTTATATAAAAGGAATGAGTGTAAGGAAGCTTCATGTGTATGCAGCTATTTGTAGGCATGTTAAGTGTGAAAGTTTCGTTTGTACTTTTTAATAAAACTCAACATACTGTCTTACTTAGCATCAACTCGTCACTTAACCGAACAATATGTACAGTCAGTTAAATTATATAATGATTTAAGAAGGTTCACATCTATTCATACTGTAAAATATTAATGTATCAGTATACATATTAACACTTGAAACAAAGATATTCTGGCGATAACACTTCAATATAAAACAACTTATCCCTATTAAAATACAACTGAATACTTAATATCTTTTTTGTAAATGGTGCGTTAAATACATTGATATCAAAATAAATTCCCTATCATCGACATCTCGTAATAATTCATTTTACGTCAAATTTCGTATTTAATAAACATTTACAATGTGGTTAATTAGGACATTGTTTTAAAAACCCATTTTTCATTTCAATCAGAATTGATTTGAACATTTTAAAACATAGAAAATAACGAATATTCCGAACTTTTGCATTACTTAAGACTGATGGATGCAAATGATACAGACATATTTCAATTTCGGTACTCAAATCTTACAAAAAATTCTGTAATAACCTTTTATCAAGCCAATAAAAAAAAAAACAACAATTTAATGCGTTTTCTAAAATGAATTCTTATGGTGCAGAAACAATTTATAAAGCTATCGATATTTAAAGTCTATAACTGAAGGTTTGTAAATCTACAAAAATAAATATTTTCTTCTGTTCTGTTCTGTTCTGTAATACATTGAATAATTACGTTAATAGTATTTAACATCAGAAATTACAACAAACAACGAAATAATTATATATGAATGTTGTTGGCAATAGCGAAATACATGATCAGGTATTACAAATATTTATATAACAGATAATAAAATGTTTTATAGGAACTATTATTGTTCATTATTGTTCATCATAAAAATGTTCCAACTCACTTAGAACTTCATCATATCTTTCAAGCAATAATTAATATGACAAGTCAACGGACACATTTCTGTTGTTATTATCAATATTTGAAATAGTTATGGAAAATGTGTTCAATGTAGGCCAATCCACTTTGAACAGTTAGTCATCAATTGCAATAGTCTAATTAAATGCTACTTGTGCCAAACCAAGATGTGCTCTATCATTTCAAATTTATTATTCTTAATTTATCAAAGTCTTATTTTACTACAATATTTACATGTACAAGGCGTACAAATGACCCTTTTTAAATAAGGTCTGTTTTCGACATATATAGATATTAACATTCCACACGTATTTTAATAATTGCATTCACTACTTAAGTTGAACGATTTTGACAAAGTCACTGTTCTGACCCACAATCAACCGACGTTTTGTAGAATCAAAGCACAGTGACTCGGGATATTGAAGTCCATGATTTGTTGTCAACACATCGCATATCTTCTTTCCATCAAATCCTATTTGTATCACGTTGTGTGAGGAATACCCGCACGCAAATATGCTTCCTCCATCATCTGTACACACTGATGTTGCATTTCGCAACTCGGGTTCACAAAATTCAGCAACGCGCTGATACTGATCATTAAGAATGATAATACCTTTATTCAGATCTGCAACTACACCACCTCGCAAAGCATCACTGAGGTCAATTTCTCGAACACAGTTAAACAGACCATTACCTGTGATGTCTGTTGATATCTTTTGTAGTTCGTTACCGTACATATCATGTATATATAACGTTTGGGCATTATCAGTGATATAAAGATTATCATCATTCAAGGAAATTCCGAGACAGTTATGATAAATGTTAACTTTTTTTGTAGGTGTTAGTTCAGTACCGATTGAGACAAACTGAATACTCTCAGGCGAAGAAAGGGTAACGACTGCTTCATCTTTACTGGTATAGCATACACCCCATGGCTTTTGATCAAAACTACAGGAACTATCAATAGTCATAGTTTCGATATTAACGCGCTTAAGCTTTTTATTTTTTGAAATCAACTAAAAACAGCATTCCATCTTTTATCAAACATGAGCCAGATATATCACAAGTTGTTCCATCATCTTGTAACTTAACATTCATATCTTTGACAGTCTCAGCAGTGTAGTGGTGGCTGGTTCCTTTTGTGGTTTTTACTGTACCAAAGATTTCAATGTTTCTAGAAATCTTCAGTATTCCCGAATCTACATGAAATGAAACGCTGGCTTCTCCAGTGCATTTGAAGTCAGATAAGCTTTCTTTTCCATCTTTTATTTTTCGTTTTGCAATGTTCATGCATACAAATTGTTGTGACTTGTTTCCTGCTAATGTTTCAAATTCTGTTGTTAGCTTTCTAAAGTCATCTTTAAATTCTTTTGCTGCTTGTCGGTCTTCTTCAATCTCACCTTTTGCGGTCTCATATTTTCTCCTAAGGTCCTCTTTAGATTGTCTTGCAATGTTATCTAAATGCGTAATAAGCTTTTGCTTTTCATTGTCGATCTTCATTTTGGCTTCCTTTCTTGACAAATTTAAGACTACAAGAGCCTCTTCTTTCATTAGTTCGATGTTTTCAAACCGTTTTGTAGTGTTTTCTAAACCCCGATTTATATCTGCAAGATCTTTTGTATCGAATAATACGTCGATGTCATCAGGAATAGAATGGACATTTTTACATGATCTGTTAGAAATAAAATTCAAGTATTATAGTATGAATTAAAGATAATTTAAATAAGGATTTAAAATATGATATTCATATATAATTCACATTGTAATATTTATTTTTTGTCAATTTTATGAACATTATTCTCTTCGATGTATTGTGCAGCCAAGCGCACAACTGTTCTACCCCACAGATCTGCTTGCAGTGTTTACTAAACAAATGTATTTACAAAATAAAACGGTTTGATTTAAACGTTACAGCGGTTTAAAATTACAGCAAGATAAATATTGCAAATACTTTACTTAGATGTATTTTCGACGTTTTAATCATCTAGTTCCAGGTAAATGTACGTGCCTGTGGTGAAATTTTATCTTTTGATGACATTATAATAATTATTTCAAAAACGATCATACCACAAAGTGTGGGCTAGTGAGACGAATGAATTCCAAAAACAAATACAGATAAGAATCATTGTCATATTTAAAACTGTGAAAAAAATGTTATTAAATTTGGTTTAGGAAAGGGAACTTTTAAATCCTACGAAGACTTACGTCTTAGAACACAGTCTCTTTGACACATGTGTTTTATGTATAAATAAAATAAAAAAGACATATGTATGATATCAGAATATGTAAACTTAATAAAACAAAGGCTATAAATATAAAATCAACTGCACTCACATGCCAAATGATAAAAATAACTAGACCAATAGCGGTTATCAGGGCATGCATTTTTTTGTTATTTTCTTCGATGATAATGATTTGACTGCATTCATATCGGCACGTTAATTTGTTTATGATATCATTTCTAGTAGATCTTTTATCATTTTTAGATAATTATGATTGAATAGTTGAAATGTTTGAGGAAAAAAATCATCTTATTTTTAAAAAGTTTAGGTTAACAGTGTAGCTGTTACTTTAAAAAAATATCTAGAGTTATTTTCATATGACAAAAGATACCTAAGAACAACATTATATAACATTTACATTTTTCAGTCATCAGACCTTTACACATTTTTCTTCTTCAAATCTGTATAAGTGAGGACATGATGATTTTTTAACGAATAATTAAAGCTGCCAAATCAAACAAAAAGTTTTATACATCAATTGTCAAAATACCTGTGTTTTAAGGCCATGCATGTTGTACAGCCCACCTCATCATGGTCTTTGCAATACATATCAACTAACTTAATGCTATGAATAGGACATCTCTCCGTCGGCAATGTAATTGACGATCCCTCTACTTTACCAGCTGATGGGTCAAGCAGTGTGTGACTTTTCAAAACAGGAAATCGTAAGTGCATGTCCACGCAAGACTGACAGCAGTAACCTTGACATTAAACACAGTATTTAACAGCAACTTGTTACGAGCCAGGCGTAACGAGAAAGAAAAGCCAGCAACAAACTTGTAACAATAACAAATTTATTACAGAAAAATTATTAAAGAAAAATAAAATAACAAATTATCTTTACAAATACCTGAAGTCCAAATAAAAATTACAAATGTCTAGTCTGATCCTGGAATGATCCTTTTTGAATAACACAGTAAAATCCAAGTTAAATCCAAGAACACTTTAGAATAAATTCCCACAATAAAATCCACAAGAATAATATTAACTATTTTAAAATAATCCAAGCTCCAATAAATCACTTAATTTCCAAGTTGAATAATACTCCAAATATATTAATGACTTAAAAGATCACTGATGACTAAAAAGGTAACTGATGACTTAAAGATAAGAGTAATGAAAAATGTCTCCTAATATATATTAACTAAGAAGCTTCCAGAAAGGTCTATTATGTTCTCAAGTAATCATAATCTAGCAACTTCAACAATAAAGATCATTCCAGAAGTTTCTATCTAAATATAATGCATGAGTTTTCTACAACAGTTAAGAACCTTCTAGTACATACATGTAGTTTATGTTCTAAAAATAGAACAATGATAATATTGGAAATACCAACTGGTCAGATATAAATTATATACATGTAATATGTTGCATACATAACAAACTTTGCCGGTGCAAGTAAAACACTGAAAATCTGAAAATTCATCCGAGGCCACTTCACTATCACCAGTCGCCATTTTGATAGTAACTTCCTTTTTCGTACACTTCTGTTATACGTGCCCTTTAGTTCTCACAAAGTAATGTTTGTGATAGTTTAAATAATAGAACAATATATATCAAAATAATATTAAAATATGGTTCATAACTATGAGGTTAACTTCAGTTGTCAATTAAAAAATAAATCTTTTAATCGTAATTGAAAACTCACTTTCGATTTCAACAACGCATGGTTTAATAATGTTCTGAACATTTGAAATAACGAATTTCTACGACTGAATACGTTAACGCGTATATATCAGTTCAAAGTAACTAAGTAATTAATATAATATCCTTCACTTATCAGCACTTTTCTCGGTATAGCCGAATCTTACGTTAACATTTAATTTTTGTTGAATAAGCACGGTATCAGAATTAATACACGTTGTACATTTTACAACTTTATCGGATGCTCAATAAAACTCATTTCCTTCATACGAACGTTCAACTTTAGTGTTTGTTAGTCATCATTTATGAAATTAAATATGTCTGGTCCAATGAGATTTATTTTTTGGGTTGCTTTTTTCATGCAAATACTTTGGTATATTTAATCTATCTAATCCAGCCTATTTTAATACACCTTTTAAAATCAATTAATTCTTGTGAGTGATAAAGCTTTTATTCGAATCAAGTTAACCTCTTATTTTTTGTATTTGTATTATTGAATTTAATAAGTTGTTGAGCTTCCTATATATATATATATATTTTTTTCTTTTGCTCGCCTTTCTGTTTCTTATTTTGTAGCTGTGATCACGTTTCAAATCTTTTGCCCATCCACCGTTGGCCCATTTGGTTTTGCAATAAGTTTTATTGCAATTAGTTATATGAATACTGCGTTTTAGTGACTATTTATAATGATTAATACTTTTTGTGGACAGATTAGTATATCATTCTTTGACCAATTTTGCAGTTATCTATAGTGATAATTTGTGATCATTGATAAACCTTTTTAAATATTATCATTGAAATTTCTGGATTGGTTTTTCGTTGTTACATTGTAAATCAAATATAATTTGTACTAAATATTCATTAATTATACCCCGTTAAATAACCGTATTACACTCGCACAGTGTTAAACTCAAACACTAAGTAGTAATTAATGCTCAACTATATTAAATAACTTAAAAAAATATGTTTTTATTTTAATTATCAAATAAACCACATTTCGTCAGCAAATAAGTTTAAATCAAAATAGGAAAGGAATGATAATTTGAACACTTCCTTGTCAGAATATCTGGAAAGCTATTACTATTTACCCGGAAATCAAGAATAAAACCTTAATTTAGCCGAGTACGCCATTTATTTCCATTTGCTTATACCATCATTCAGACTAAAATTTGCATTTTAAAATATTCAACTGTACTAACTAAAGCTTAAGTTAGCATACACAATTAGTGCAACTAATGATATAATCAACAATTGATTTAAATATATATATCGGATAATTACCACGCGTAACATTAAAAAATAACGATACTCCAAGCTTGTTATTTTGATTGTACTACAGTATCATTTGTGTAAGTAGGTGGAACGATTTTAGATAGCTGGTATCACTTATAATATCTTTGATGTCGATATTTTAAACGTATTTTTTGATATTGCTTCGACTTCATAAGATGAATAATTTTAACAATATGACTGTTCTGTGTTGCAAACAACCTGCACCGTTTCGAATCAAAACATAATGACGAAAGATTTTTGATGTCATGCGATTTTTCGACTACTTTACCAATCTTATTGCCATCATAACCTACCTGTAAAATGTTATGTGAAGTATATCCACATACCAAAATGCTTCCACAACCATCTGTACATGCTGATACTGAATTCTGCAACTCAGGACCACAATATCTAGCAATACGCTGTTACGTATTGTAAAGAATGATAATGCATTTCCCCGTCTACAACTACAATACCTCGCATATAATCACTTAGATATATTTCTTGGACACAGCTATACAAACCATTGCCAGAGTTATCTATCATAATCTTTTGTAATTCTTTGCCAGACATATCGTGTACGTATATACTATGATCATTATCAGTGATATATAACTTCTCATCATTCCTATACAATTATGATTTATGTTCACCTTACCAGAAGGCGCAAGTCATGTACCAACGGAAACAAACGGAACAATTGAAATACAGAAAGGACCACATTTAGAGAAAGGCACACTTGACTGATCACTTGTAATTGTAGAGCTATCCTTAATGTAGTTTTTTATCATTTTGAATAGAAATTGCTGGAATGTTCACTTAAATAAGCTGGGACATCACCTAAATGCATAATAAACATGTGACATGGAGTTTTAAAACGTAGCCATTTGACAAAAGAAAATTCTTCGTTATGATCCTTATCATCAAGATATATCACAAATCGTATCAGTATGCTTTGGGTGACCTGACGAAGCATTATCAGAATGGCTCTGGATAATAGACATAACCAATAACATAACCAATAACATTATGAGCTTTTATTTTCATTTTCCATAAGCTTTTTTTAGTTTTGATGTTCTTTTATAGTTTCCAAAACCGTACTCATTGGCCAATTACCTGAACAATCTTTTTTTCTGTGGCGGTTAGGCATTTAGTACATCTATAGTGAAGAATGATTATGTGTGGAAGTCAAAATACTACTTTGCGCTCTGCTAATTTGATGGCAAATAATTTCATATTTAGCGATTCTTTATTCAGTTAACAAGCAACTATCATACTCTAACGCCCAAAACGACAAAATTGTAAATGTTGCAGACTCGGTTTGATTCAGGCTGTTCAAACCCGTGCTTGTCCTTTCTAAAGAAGTAAACAAGAGCTGTCGGAGGACAGCGACGTTCGACTATTCGAAAACGTTGTCATTGAGTATTATAATTCTTACCTATATGAATACATAAAACTGTCCGAAAAGGTACAAAGGCTTGTTACTTAGATGTTTTATCGAGTAAATCACTGCTTGATTATTATAAATGCATAAAATTGTCACAAAAAGGCAAAAACCCTTCAGTGGTTATGGAGATACCAGGTTACAAGCAAACTCTTAACCAAGAATTTCTAAGTTGAAAAAGAGGCATAATTATGCAGAAAAGCAAATCAGAGTTATGGGAATTGTGCCAAACATGTTAGATTATCAGAGAGAACAAGTGTGTGAAGTTTTAAATCCATTCCCTTCAGTAGTTATGGAGATACCAGCTTACACTCTTAAACTTAACCACGGGGGCGCCGACGCCGACAAATGGGTGACTGCATCAGCTCGATTATTCTGCAAATAGTTGAGCTAAAAATCGATTCAGAAACATAATGTGCCTTTATACGTTTCAAAAAAGTTTATATACTATGAAAGAAAATCACCAATTTTAACTTCAAAATTGCACAAAAGCGATGAAAAGATGGTCTGTTTTTAGACTGCCTCTGTGAAATTCGCAAGTTGGGAACATAAAATTGCCCGCGTATTGGGATTCTGTAAACGATTTTATTTCAACCAATTTACCAACGAGAGTGAGATTGACAAGAAGCTCCGTTAGCGGTAAAACTTTAGAAGAACTCAATAAGGTCTAGCATTGCATTCATTTATGTTAAGGTTTTGTCTTTTATGGAGAGCTTTACTTCCTACTGCATCATGTTCTTTTTATCAGTTTCAACGAAATCCTTCCTTTTAATAGTGTTTCGCGAGTAAAATGGGTATAATTGTCCGGACATATTGCTGTTCAAAATAATTGTAAATCTTTGATTTTTCATAACCTGGAAAAGTGTGATCCCTCGGAAGCATTATCACAACAAAATTACATGAAAACTACAGACTCGATTTGATTGATCCCTCTGAAGCATTAATCACAACAAAATTACATAAAAACTGCAGACTTGGTTTGACTGAGACTGTAAACGAGGGATAATGCAAAGTGCTACATCCCTTAAGTCCCCTAGTAACGGCTTGAGTGGTTCTCAATTTTCAACACACAAAAGGTTTAATAAATGATCCCGAAGGGCAGAAAATGTAACAACACTGAAGTGTGTAGTACAGGGCAACTCGGCAGAGCAGTAAACAGTTACCCTCGAGCTAGATATTCCCGTCTTGACCGGCAGCCGGTACATTTTGGCATAGATATTTTAAAGCAACATGCCTCCAGATTTGTCCAAAAAAATTAGTATTAAAAGTATAAGAGCTCGTGAAGTTAACAAATAGGTTTGAACAAAACCAAATTTAGGTTGCGCAGTCTTAGATCAGGTAGCGCTTCAGCCATGGTCAAATTGCCTATTCAAACCTCAAAGACATTGGAGAAGTGAAAAATAGTTAGGCCTAAATACTCTTATGTTAAAAATGATACTGATAATATTTATAAATGCATTTACTCGTAGTTAGTAAATATCTTTAATAATGTAACTGACTTTTCTTTAACAAATGTTTAGAGTAGTATATTTTTATCGCCTATCTTTGTTAATTAGATCAAAATGTGAATGAATGATTGTAGATACATGTCTTCGTTTTTCATTTCTCATTAGTGCAGGTACCACGAGGCAGAATATAGGGTGCGTTTGGGCCTAGAATGCATTATCAGCTTGAAATGCAGGCATTTTGTGTGGCACCAACAGTCCTTATTAAGGAAACCTAACCCTTTTCATATTGTCTCAGGTTACTAGCCTTACTGTCAGGTGCTCATTGACCGCTATACACTGACCTAAATTTTGCTTACATTCATCTCACTGGCCAATAGTCTGTGAAAGTAAATTATTACCACTTAGAGCTTCAAACTTAATCATTAAAGACATGACTGCCTGGTTACATGCTCGGGGACCGTACTCGACAGCGAAAGCTCTTTTTCGTGCCAAAATGGGGATATGGACATTCATTAAACATAAGACAAAATGTCCTTTTATTTCCATCAGATTATAAAGCATGTTACTAAAATAAAAAATAATCAACATTACATGATGTTTTTAAATAAAGCAAAGTGAAATAGTTATAACAAAATTATGCTCCAACAATTAAGTTACAAAATAACTCTTTACTCACAGGGACAAGATAATAAATCTTTATAAAGATATAACTACATGTACAAATGAAGTGCAAAATCAATGAACAAATACAGATATAAGGAAACAATATTAGTTGGTATAATATTTTATATAAAAAAAACAAACTTAGCTAAATTCAATCTGGTACACGCGCACAAACTCTACGTTCCCTTAGCAGATACATGTAATTGAATACATTACCGTTTTTTGACCGATGCACTGGAGAGCAGTAAACGCGTGCAATCGCAACAAAGCCATTTATTTCCAATTACAATGAATTTGCTATATCACATAACTAAGAATGAATAATAAAAAAAAATCAACAAATATGACATAGACAATTTAAGCATCGATAATAATTTTTTTAAGCTAAACGCTAACACTGACTTTCAGCCTTGTCAATTCAAAATTTCATTTAAATATCCTGTTCCCCTTCCCTCCACTAAGTTCTCGCTAAAGTCCCGAATCAAGGATGGTTTGGCCCGGGGAGTAAATTTGAATTGGAATGTTATATGTGCGCATTGCACTGTAGGATCATTCTGAAGATTTTAAACTAATGTATTTGTATGTACAACTAAATTTATTGACTAATACTAAACAGACATCAATCCAAACGTAACATTTTCTAATCTTAACAAAATGAAGAAAGATAAATTATTTGAACCGGTTTAATCTAATTAAACATTTTATTTGATTGATTTAAATTTAATTCAATATTAATTGCATTAGTATGTGCGTTTATTTACCGTGAGTGTGTATGTAATGCTTATGAGGAGTGTATGCATGTATATACATCTTGCGTGTATGATTATCATTCCTTTATATAAAAGGAATGAGTGTATGGAAGCTTCTTGTGTAATCATGCAGTTATTTGTGGGCATGTGAATTGTGGAAGTTTCATTTGTACTTTGTAATAAAACTCAACATACAGTCTTACTTAGCATCAACTCATCACTTAACCGAACAATACAGTCAATTAAATTATATAATGATTTAAGAAAGTTCACATCTTTTCATACTGTAAAATATTAATGTATCTGTATACATATTTACTCTGAAATACAGATATGCTTTCGATCACACTTTAATATTAAACAACTTATCCCTGTTAAAATATTACTGAATACATGAATAATAAATATCTCTATGTTGTAAATGGTGCATTAAATACATTGATATCAAACATTCCCTATCATCGACATCTCGTAATAATTCATTTTTACGTCAAATTTCGTACATTGTATTTAATAAACATTTACTATGTGGTTAATAAGTACATTGTTTTAACGCCCATTTTTCGTTTCAACCAGAATTAATTTGAACATTTTAAAACTTAGAAAGTAACGAATATTACTTATAACTCCTGGATGCCAATATAGCCTTATATCAACTTTGGTACTCAAATGTTACAAAAACTTTTGTAATAACCGTTTATCAAGCAAAAAGAAAAAAAAAACAACAATTTAATGCGTTTTCTAAAATGAATTCATGTCGTGCATAAACAATTTATAAAGCTATTCGATATCTAAAGTCTATAACTGAAGGTATGTAAATTTACAAAAATAAATATTTTGTTCTGTTCTGTTCTGTTCTGTAATACATTGAATAATTACGTTGATAGTATTGAGCATCAGCCATTTCAACAAACAACGAAATAATTATATACGGATTTTGTTGGCAATGGTGAAACACATGATCATGTATTACAAATATTTATAAAACAGATAATAAAATGTTCTCATAGGAACTATTATTGTTCATCATAAAAAGATTACAACTCACTTAGAACTTTATCATATCTTTCAAGCAATAATTGATATGACAAGTCAACGGACACATTTCTATTGTTATTATCAATATGGAAAATGTATTCAATGTAGGCCAATCCACTTTAAATAGTTATTCATCAATTGCAATAGTCTAATTAAATGCAACAGACTAATTAAATGCTACTTGTGCCAAACCATGATCTGGTGTATCATTTTAAATTTATTATTCTTAATTTATCAAAGTCGTATTTGACTACAGTATTTACATGTACAAGGCGTACAAATGACAGTTTAAAAAAGTCTGTTTTCGACATATATAGACATTAACATTTCACACGTATTTTAATAATTGCATTCACTACTTAAGTTGAACGATTTTGACAAAGTCACTGTTCTGACCCACAAGCAACAGACGCTTTGTAGAATCAAAGCACACTGACTCGGGATATTGTAGTCCATGCGTTATTGTCAACACATCACATATCTTCTTCCCATCATATCCTATCTGTAACACGTTGTGTGAGTAATATCCGCACACAAATATGCTTCCCACATCATCTGTGCACACTGATGTTGCATTTTGCAACTCGGGTTCACAATATCCAGCAACGCGCTGATACTGATCATTAAGAATGATAACACCTTTATTCAGATCTGCAACTACACCACCTCGCAAATCATCACTGAGGTCAATTTCTCGGACAAAGCAAAACAGACCATTGCCTGTGATGTCTGTTGATATTTTTTGTAGTTCATTACCGCACATATCATGTATATATAACGTTTGAGCATTATCAGTGATATAAAGCTTATCATCTTTAAAAGAAATTCCGAGACAGTTATGATAAATGTTAACTTTTCTTGTAGGTGTTAGTTCAGTACCGATTGAGACAAACTGAATACTCTCAGGCGAAGAAAGGGTAACGGCTGCTTCGTCTTTACTGGTACAGCATACACCCCATGGCTTTTGGTCAAAACTACAGGAACTATCAATAGTCATAGTTTCGATATTAACGCGCTTAAGCTTTTTATTTTTGCAATCAGCTAATAACAGCATTCCATCTTATCAAACATGAGCCAGATATATCACAAGTTGTTCCATCATCTTGTAACTTAACATTCATATCTTTGACAGTCTCAACAGTGTAGTGGTGGCTGGTTCCTATTGTGGATTTTACTCTACCAAAGATTTTAGTGTCTCTAGAAAATTTCAGTATTCCCGAATCTACATGAAATGAAACGCTGGCTTCTCCATTGCATTTGAAGTCAGATAAGCTGTCTTTTCCTTCTTTTATTTTTCGTTTTGCAATGTTCATGCAAACAAATTGTTGTGACTTGTTTCCTGCTGATGTTTCAAATTCTGTTGTTAGCTTTCTAAAGCCATCTTTGAATTCTTTCGCTGATTGTCGGTCTTTTTCAATCTCATCTTTTGCGGTCTCATATTTTCTCCTAAGGTCCTCTTTAGATTGTCTTGCAATGTTTTCTAAATTCGTAATAAGCTCTTGTTTTTCAGTGTCGATCTTCATGTCGGCTTTCTTTCTTGACAAATTTAAGCCTACAAGAGCCTCTTCTTTCTTTAGTTCGATGTTTTCAAATCGTTTTGTAGTGTTTTCTAAACCCCGATTTATATCTGCAAGATCTTTTGTACTGAATAATGTGTCGATGTCATCAGGAATAGAATGGACATTTATACATGATCTGTTAGAAATAAAATTCAAGTACATGTATTATAGTATGAATTAAATAAAATAAAATAAGAAAAAAAATATGATATTCACATTGTAATATTTATGTCTTACTTGTTAAATGTAGTGTTTTTTATTATTTCTTTAAAGCTACTCTTCAACAAAAAAAAACGGGTCTAAAAACAACAAAATGTTTTTGTACAGTTATTTAATATGCGCAGAAGTAAAATTTGCAGTTTCTATAAAATAACTGTGACCAGCTAGTGACCTAACATTTGTTATATTTCACTTGACACGGGTAGAAACACCTCTATTATCACACCCGGATTACCAAGATATGTTATTCTTTTTGTCTCTTTTCATGTACATAATTTTCAATGATATATTGTGCAGCCAAGCGGACAACTCTTCTGGTCCACTGATCTGCTTGCAGTGTTTACAGTTTTAAGTAAATACATGTATTTACAAAATAAAACGGTTTGATTTTAACGTTACAGCGGTTAAAAATTACATCAAGATAAATATTGTACTTTATACTTAGATGTATTTTCGTAGGACAAGACATGTTTCAATCATCTAGTTCCATATAAATGTAAGTGCCTGTGGTGAAATTTTATTTTTTGATAACATTATAATAATTATTTCAAAAACGATCATACCACAAAGTGTTTGATAGTAGGACGAATGAATTACAAAAACAAGTACAGATAAGAATCATTGTCATATTTCAAACTGTGAAAAAAAAGTTATTAAATTTGGTGTAGGACAGGGAACTTTAACATCCTACGAAGACTTACGTCTTAGAACGCGGCCTCTTTGACACATTTGTTTTATGTATAAATAAAATATAAAAAAGTATGATATCAGAATACGTAAACGTAATAAAACAAAGGCTATAAATATAAAATCAACTGCACTCACACCCCGAAATGAATAAAACAAATAGACCCATATCAGGGCATGCATTGTTTTGTTATTTTCCTTGATGATAATGGTGTGACTGCATTCATATCGGCACGTTTATTTGTTTATGATATCATTTCTCGAAAATCTTTTATCATTTTTAGATAATTATGATTGAATAGTTGAAATATTTGAGAGAAAAAAATCATCTTATCTTTTAACAGTGCACTTGTTACAATATATTTAAAACAAAATGTCTAGAGTTATTTTCATATGACAACAGATAACTACGAACAACATTTTATAACATTTACATTTTTCAGTCATCAGTTCTTTACACATGTTTTTTCAAATTTGTTTAAGTATGCTTAGGACATGATGATTTTTAACGAATAAGTAAAGCTGCCAAATCAAACAAAAAGGTTTACACATCAATTTTCAAAATACCTGTGATTTAAAGCCATGCATGTTGTACAGCCCACCTCATCATGGTCTTTGCAATACATATCAACTAACTTGATGCTATGAATAGAACATCTCTGCGTCGGCAATGTGATTGATGATCCCTCTACTTTACCAGTTGATGGGTCAAGCAGTGTGTGACTTTTCAAAGCAGGAAATCGTAAGTGCGTGTCCACGCAAGACTGACAGCAGTAAACTTGACATTCAACACAGTATTTAACAGCAACTTTGTCAGTGCAAGTAAAACAATGAAAATCTGAACATTCATCCGAGGCCACTTCACTATCGCCAGTCGCCATTTTGATAGTTACTTCCTCTTTCGTAGTTTTAGAAAATCTAAATAGGAATTAAAAAAATATGATATTCACATATAATTCACATTGTAATATTTATTTTTTGTCCATTTTATGAACATAATTCTCTACGATGCATTGAGCAGCCAAAAGCACAACTCTTCTACCACACAGATCTGCTTGCAGTGTTTACAGTTTAACTAAATAAATGCATTTACAAAATAAAACGGTTTGATTTAAACGTTACAGCGGTTTAAAATTACATCAAGATAAATATTGCAAATACTTTACTTAGATGTATTTTCGTCGGACAAGACAGGTTTTTATCATCTAGTTCCAGATAAATGTAAGTGCCTGTGGTGAAATTTTATCTTTTGATGACATTATAATTATTTTTTCAAAAACAATCATACCACAAAGTGTGGGCTAGTAGGACGAATGAATTACAAAAAAAGTACTGATAAGAATCATTATGTGAAAAAAAAATGTTATTCAATTTGGTGTAGGATAGGGAACTTTAAAATCCTACGAAGACTTACGTCTTAGAACGCAGCCTCTTTGACACATGTGTTTTATGTATAAATAAAATATAAAATAAGTATGATATCAGAATACGTAAACGTAATAAAAACAATGGCTATAAATATAAAATCAACTGCACTCACATGCCGGAATGAATAAAACAAATAGACCCATATCAGGGCATGCATTGTTTTGTTATTTTCCTTGATGGTAATGGTGTGACTGCATTCATATCGGCACGTTTATTTGTTTATGATATCATTTCTAGTAGATCTTTTATCATTTTTAGATAATTATGATTAAATAGTTGAAATATTTGAGAGAAAAAATCATCTTATCTTTTAACAGTGCACTTGTTACAATATATTTAAAACAAAATGTCTAGAATTATTTTCATATGACAACAGATAACTACGAACAACATTTTACAACATTTACATTTTTCAGTCATCAGTTCTTTACACATGTTTTTTTTTTCAAATTTGTATAAGTATGCTTAGGACATGATGATTTTTAACGAATAATTAAAGCTGCCAAATCAAACGAAAAGGTTTATACACCAATTGTCAAAATACCTGTGTTTTAAAGCCATGCATGTTATACAGCCCACCTCATCGTGGTCTTTGCAATACATATCAAAAAATTTGATGGTGTTAATAGAACATCTCTGCGTCGGCAATGTGATTGATGATCCCTTTACTTTACCAGTTGATGGGTCAAGTAGTGTGTGGCTTTTCAAAGCAGGAAATCGTGAATGCGTGTCAACGCAAGACTGACAGCAGTAACCTTGACATTCAACACAATATTTTACAGCAACTTTGTAAGTGCAAATAAAACAATGAAAATCTGAAAATTCATCCGAGGCCACTTCACTACCCCCAGTCGCCATTTTGATAGTTACTCCCTCTTTGGTATTTTTCTGTTAAACGAGACATTTAGTTCTCACAAAGTTATGTCATATGATAAATAACAGAGCAATATATGTCAAAATAGTATTAAAATATCATTCATAACTATACGGTTTATTTCACTTGTCAGTTGAAAAATGATTTTTTTAATCGTAATTTAAAACTCACTTTCGATTTCAACAACGCATGGTATAATAGTGTTCTGAACATTTAAAATAACGAATTTCTATGACTGAATACGTTATTTCGTACATATCAGTTCAATGTAACAAAGTATCTAATAATATAATATCCTTCATTTATCAGTCTTTTTCTCGGTATGACCGAAATGTAGCATTCCCTAACTTTAACAGAATAAGAACGGTATCAGAATAACTAAGCGTTGTACATTTTACAACTTTATCTGATGCTAGATAAAACACATTTTCTTCATACGCACGTTCAACTTTAGTGTTTGTTAAATCGGTCTGGTCCAATGAGATAGTTCATTTTTTCATTTTTTTAAATTCTTTGGTACATTTGATTTATTTAATCTAGCGTATTTTAAAACACCTGTTAAAATCGATTAATTCTTGTGAGGCGATAAAGCTTTTATTTGAATCAGGTTAACCTCTGGTTATAGCAGCTTATCTTGTTGGTCAACGGTTTATTTTTTAGACTTCTGATTGAATTATTTTGAATTTGTATTATTGAATTTGATAGGTTGTTTAGCTTCCTATATATAGATTATATTTCTTTTGCTCGCCTTTCTGTTACTTATTTTGTAGTTGTGATCACGTTTCAAGTCTTTTTGCCCACCCACCCTGGCCGATTTGGTTTTGCAATAAGTTTTATTGCAATTGGTAATATTAGTACTGCGTTTTGGTGAATATCTATAATGATTAATACTTATTTGTAGACTGATTAGTGTATCATTCTATAGTTTATTAGTGTTGACCAACTTTGCAGTTATATATAGTTATAATTGAATTTTTTTGGATTGGTTTTCGTTGTTACATTGTAAATGAACAATAATTTGTATTAAATTTTCATTAAATAATATCCCGTTAAATTACCAAATTGCATTCGCACTGTGTTAAGTTCAAACACGTAGTAATTACTGCTCACCTATATTAAATAACCTTAAGCACATGCTTTTTTTTAAATTATCAAATAAACCACATTTCGTCACCAAATAAGATTAAATCAAGATAGAAAAGGAATGGTTATTTGAACACTTCCTTGTCAGAATATCTGGAAAGCTATGACTAACATTATCGACCCAGAAATCAAGAATAAAACCTTAATTTAGCCGAGTACACCATTTATTTCCATTTGATTATACCATCACTCAGACTAAAATTTGCATTTTAAAACATTTAACTGTACTAACTAAAGCTAAATTTAGCATACATAATTAGTAAAACTAATGACATAATCAACAGTTGATTTAAATATACATAACGGATAATTATCATGCATAACATTTCAAAAATATCGATACTCCAAGTATGTTATTTTGATTGTACTACAATACTATTTGTGTAAGTGAGTGGAACGATTTGAGATAGTTGAATATCACTTCTAGTATCCTTGATGTCGATATTTTAAACGTATTTTTTGATATTGCTTCGACTACATTAAGATGAATAATTTTAACAATATCACTGTGCTGTGTTGTAAACAACCAATCAAGACAAAATGACGAAAGATTTTGGATGTCTTGCGATTTTTCGATCACATCACCAATCTTCTTGCCATCATAACCTACCTGTAAAATGTTATGTGAAGTATATCCACATACAAAATTGCTTCCACAACCTTTTGTACATGTTAAGAATGCATTTTTTTCCCGTCTACAACTACAATACCTCGCATAGAATCATTTAGATCTATTTCTTGGATACAGCTAAACAAACCATTGCCTGAGTTGTCTGTCTTAATCTTTTGTAATTCTTTGTCAGACATATCGTGTACGTATATACTTTGATCATTATAAGTGATATATAACTTCTCGTCTTTATAGCAAATTCCTAGACAATAACCTTTCTAGAAGGCGCCAGTCGTGTACCAACGGAAACAAACTGAATCTTTGACCCTTGAAATACAGTAAGGAACCCATTTAGAAAAAGGCTCACTTGACTGATTGTAATTGTAGAATTATCCTTAGTATCCTTATGTAGTTTATCATTTTGAATAGAAATTGCTGAAATGTTGACTTAAATAAGCTGGGACTTCACCTGAATGCATATTAAACATGTGGCATGGGGTTTTAAAGCCCACTCTATTTTTAACAATAGCCATTTGACAAAAGAAATTGGTCTTTAGCAAAACGTATGAGAGGAAGTAGACCATTTTTGAAGGCTCATTATGCCTCAGAAAAGCTTTTTTTTTCATTTCTCATAAGCTTCTTTATTTTTGATGTTCTTTATAATTTCCAAAAACTTACTAATTGGCCAATTATTACCTGAACCATCTTTTTCTTCAGTTTCTGTCAGGCAATTAGTACATTTATAGTGAAGAAGTATTTTGGATGAGTCAAAATTCTTCTTTGCATTCTGCTACTTGATGGCAAATAATTTTACATTTAGCGATACTTTCTTCAGTTAACAAGCAACTAACATGCTCTAAAACGTTATAAAGTAGAGAACATGAGATCCTTAAAGAACGCTCAAAACGACAAAATTGTAAATGTTGCAGACTCTGTTTGATTCTGCTTGCTCTTTCTAAAGAAGTAAATCGATTTTGAAACATAATGTGCCTTTAAACGTTTCAAAGAAGTTTATAGCTCTTTCATGCTCAACTATGAAAGGAAATCACACTCAGGACTCATTCAATGTTGACATCAAAATTGCACAAAAGCGATAAAAAATCGGTCTGTTTTTACACTGCCTCTGTGAAATTCGCAAGTTGAGAACATGAAATTGCCCGCTTATTGGGATGCTGTAATCGATTTTATTTCAACCAATTTACCAACGAGAGTGAGATTGACAAGAAGCTCCGTTGAGCGGCAAAACGTGATCTTTAGAAGAACTCAATAAGGTCTAGCATAACATTCTTTTTTGTTAAGGTTTTGTCTTTTATGGATAGTCGTACTTCCTACTGCACCAAACTCTTTTTAATCAGTTTCGACGAAATCCTTCCTTTTCATAATGTTTCGCGAGTAAAATGAGTATAATTTTCCTGACATATTGCTGTTCAAAATAATTGTAAAACTTTGATTTTTCAACCCGGAAAAGTGTGGTCTCTCAGAAGCAGTTATCACAACAAAATTACATGAAAACTGCATACTCGGTTTGATTGATCCCTTTGGATGCATTAATCACAAAAAAATTACATAAAAACCTGCAGACTCGGTTTTATTGAGACTGTACACGAGGGATAATGCAAAAGTGCTACATCCCTTACACTCCCTAGTATCAACTTGAGCTGGAAACAATGATCCCAAAGGATAAAAAAATATAACAACACTGAACTGAAGCATGAACGACTTTTAATTACAGCTGCCACACGGCCCTTGCCACCTGCTGTTGTTAAGTAGAAAAGTCTGGAAAAGTGTGAATCCTTAGAAGCATTTATCACAACAAAATTTACATGAAAACAGCAGACGCGGTTTGATTGAGTCTGTACATGAGGGATAATTAAGAAGTGCTACATCCCTTAAGTCCCCTAGTACCGCATTGAGTGGTACTCAATTTTCAACACACAAAAGTGCTGAAATAAATAATCCCGAAGTGTCACAATAGGGACTACGATGGGATACCAGGCCGACCACAATTGCTATCTAAAACAACCAACAACTCAGAACAGAAAAATATATACAAATTTATTTACAGAAATGAATATTAATAAATGAAAAATGATTGTATATGATAAACTACTATGATAAGTCACTGCACAAACAAACACTATCACCGTATCTCAGTCTATTTCTCCCGTAAAGTTTCTGTCATGATGTATCAATAAAGTGGTGGCGTTGTTGGACAAAATCCGTCACAATGGCGGGCGTCTTGTATAACATCTTATCAAGCGTAACTGTACTTCCTACAGTGTTGGCACAGTTGATAGGATCCTAAACAAGGGCATGCGTCACCCTTTAGCCATGGACATACGTGTGGAGGGCCCGTGTCATCTTCGGGTGTGTCCTCAAATAAGAAGCTACAAAGTATAAAACATGGTAAGTTCCATGATAATCAAACATAAGGGTATAATAAAGTCCCTTGGAAAAGACTCGACCTTTGTCGGTTTCCAATAAAATAACGTGCTTCTTTGAATAAACAAAATGTCCACTATAGTACACCATACATTCCGTGGAACAAAAATTCAATCACATCCGCATAATACTGCGTTTCAAATATATTCAAATATACGCCACATAATAACCACCAATAAATAAACGTCTTCCAAAATCATGCCACTGAAGATCCTTCTCTAGAGATACGTTAGTTTTGATACGTTGTATTTACTTATAACAAAAACTGATGATAAATGAAATGAAGTAAGATGATAACGCAAATTAAATTGATTGAAACAAATCATTACGATACTGCAGCATTTTACATAAAGTTACACAAATACGGTAGAACCATAATAAATTATTTATGAATAGATATATATATATATCTATAAAATATTCATAGCTCCTATACAATTACAATATAATTAAAACTTCAATTAACATACATCAATTAACATGTCTCGGTATAAATTTGCAATAGCGAAACACTAGAATAAAAAGAGCAAAAATTTAGCAAATTCAGAAAACAATAAATTACTGCCAAATAACTAAACCTGAATCAAATAAACTATAATTCTAATAGAAAATAGTATTTTACGAAATAGCAAAAATTTATGAAACAAAATCACTAGAAAATTAAATTTACCTTGTACAAGCTGTAATTTTATGACAAATATAATTTGTCTGTCACCGTCATAGTGACCTGTATAACGTCCAGTGCATTGCAATATGTCACTTAAAATTTAGTCAATATATAGCAAACTACTGAGTACTGAGCGGGAAAACAAATCGTGCAAAACATGAAAAATCGATTTGCACGAAATAAAGCTGGGACGGCGGGAAAAATAGTAATGTAAAATAAAGGCCCGTCCTTCAAATACAGACATAATACATATATCTGGTTCATAAAACAAAAATGTAACTTTCTTATTACTGAAAGGATTTTTGTGAAATAAACGGCAAAATGTTTAAATTGAGACAAGGAAATTTATGCAAACCATAAAAATACTCTAAATAATAATTTCACCCGAAAACTCTAAATTGAACAAAAGATGATGCAATCTCACAGCAATGAATATAGAGTAAAAATGAGGTTCGGCGTGCAATATTTTACAAACGTACTTTCACTTTGTGACACGAAGGAAAGAGAAATTTAACGACATTGAAGTGTAGTAGGGGCATCTCGGCAGAACCGTAAACAGTTACCCTCGAGCTAGGTATTCCCGTCTGGACCGGCAGCCGGTTATCATTTATATATGCAAGAACGTACATTTTTAGTTAGATATTTCAAGGCAACATGCCTCCAGATTTGTGCTAATTTCAAGAAAATTTTGAAAATGTCTTAAAACGCATAAGAGCCGGAATGCCGGAATTTCAAATAGACTTCAAATCTCAAGGACTTTGGAGAAGTACACGATATAGTCTATCGGGATACATACACGTCAAGTCAAAGAGAAAGTTGCTTAACAGTCCAGACAAAATGTGCTTTTATTTCCATCAGATTATAAACCATGTTACCAAAATAAAAAAAATACATGATTTTTTAAACAAAGCAAAGTGAATAGTTTTAACAAAATTAAGCTCCAACAAGTTACAAAAGAACTCTTTACTCACAGGGCAACATAATAAATCTTTATAAAGTTATAACTACATGTACAAATGAAATACAAAATCAATGAACACAGATATAAGGAAATAATAATAGTTTGAATAATATTTTATATTATGACAAAAAGTTCAATCTCATACACGCATACAAACTATGCCCCCTTAACAGTTCATTGAATACACTACCGTTTTTGACCGACCGATGTGCAGGAGAGTAACAAACGCGTGCACACATAGCAATCGCAACAAAGTCAATTATTTCAAATAACAATGAAATGGTTATATTATGCAACACAAACGTACCACATTACTGAGAATGAATAAGAAATAGTTCAACAAATTTGACAATTTTAGCACTGATTATAATTTTTAATGCTAAACGCTAACACTGACTTTCAGCCTTGGTCAATTCAAACTTTCATTTAAATATTCTTTTTTGTTCTCCTTCCCTCCACCAAATTCTCGCTAAAGTCCCGAATCAAGGATGGTTTGACCCGGGGAGTAAGTTTGAATTGGAACGTCATATGCGCGCATCGCATTGTGGGAACAATACTAATGTATATGTATGTACAACTAAAATTTATAGATTGATACTAAACAGACATCAATCCAAACGTAACATTTTCTAACAAGAAAAAAAGATAAATAATTTGTACCGGCTTAATCTATTTAAGCGTTTTAATTGATTGATGTCAATTTAATTAAATATTAATTGCATTAAACATAGAATACATATGTAATTATAGCAAATTATAAATGGAATACAATGAAGGGATGCGGGATAGATTTTTTGCTCGAAACTCACATTTTTTGTATTGGGCTGACCGGACGGCTGCTATGTATGAGGAGTGTGTGCGTATATGTACCGCATGTGTGTATATAATGCGTATGAGGAGTGTGCGCGCATATGTACTGCATTTGTGTATGTTATGCGTGTGTGCTTTTATTTACCATAACCGTGTATGTAATGCTTATGAGGAGTGTATGCATGTATGGACCTCTTGTGTGCATGTAACCGCCACCGTGGTCGAGGGGTTAGAGTCGATGACTTCTAATCCAGTTACCTCTCTGGCGTGGGTTCGATCCCCGGGAGATACTTTGGTAGTTTACCGCGAAGGAAGGAAGTCTAGTACTGGTGTAACTCTCCAGGAACGACGTTTAGGAAACCACCCGCCTATATGACTGAAATACTGTTGGAAAAAGGTGTAACGAACTGAAACAAACAAACAAACTGAGTGTATGGAAGCTTCTTGTGTATGCAGCTATTTTTAGGCATGTAAAGGGTGGAAGTTTCGTTTGTACTTTTTAATAAAACTCAACATACTGTCTTTCTTAGCATCAACTCATCACTTAACCGCACAATACAGTCAGTGATTTAAGAAAGTTCACATCTATTCATACTGTAAAACATTAATGTATGTAATGTATGTCAACGGACACATTTCTATTGTTATAATCAAAATTTGAAATAGTTATGGAAAATGTGTTCAATGTAGGCCAATCCACACTTTGGATAGTTAGTCATCAATTGCAAGAGTCTAATTAAATGCAACAGTCTAATTAAATACTACTTGTGCCAAACCATGATGTGGTGTAACATTTCAAATTTATTATTCTTTATCAAAATCTAATTTTACTACAGTATTTCATGTGCAAGGCGTACAAATGACACTGTTTAAAAAGGTCTGCTTTCGACTTATATAGATAATATACATTTCACACGTATTTTGATAATTGCATTCACTACTTAAGTTGAACAATTTTGACAAAGTCACTGTTCTGACCCACAATCAACCGACGTTTTGTAGAATCAAAGCACAGTGACTCGGGATATTGTAGTCCATGCGTTGTTGTCAACACATCGCATATCTTCTTCCCATCATATCGTATCTGTAACACGTTGTGTGAGTAATACCCGCACACAAATATGCTTCCTCCATCGTCTGTACACACTGATGTTGCATTTTGCAACTCGGGTTCACAATAACCAACAATGCGCTGATACTGATCATTAAGAATGATAACACCTTTATTCAGGTCTGCAACTACACAATCTCGCATAGAATCACTGAGGTCAATTTCTCGAACAGAGCTAAACAGATGGTAGCCTGTGATGTCTGTTGATATCTTTTGTAGTTCGTTACCGCACATATCATGTATATATAATGTTTGGGCATTATCAGTGATATAAAGCTTATCATCCTTAAAGGAAATTCCTAGACAATTATGATTAATGTTAACTTTTCTTGTCGGTGTTAGTTCAGTACCGATTGAGACAAACTGAATACTCTCAGGCGAAGAAAGGGTAACGGCTGCTTCGTCTTTACTGGTACAGCATACACCCAATGGCTTTTGGTCAAAACTACAGGAACTATCAATAGTCATAGTTTCAATATTAACGCGCTTAAGCTTTTTATTTTTGCAATCAACTAATAACAGCATTCCATTTTCTATCAAACATGAGCCAGATATATCACAAGTTGTTCCATCATCTTGTAACTTAAAGGGAAAGACAAGGTTAGAATAGAAACTTGATTTCAGAAAAAAAATACTATAAATAATAAATCTGCAAATTTTCTGCCGCCAAATAATAATATTAAACGAATGATATCAAAATTTAAATCGCTAAATCACCGATTTCTACAAATCAGTAAGCGCGGCCATGTTTGTGTATTGGCCGTATAAAAACAGGTGCGCGTGATGTCATTTCCCCACATCTTTAGATTCATGATAAATCTAGTTGAATCGTAAGGAAATATTAATATAATAAAGTATTGACCAGGCAATTTAATTTTCACAGGAGGTGTAGAGGAGATTTTTTTTTTATGGTTCAAAATACGCAACAATATCAAAAAAAAAATAATAATAATAATAAATAATTTCTTAAATGCTACTCTCCAACAAAAAAGGGTCTAAACACAGCAAAATGTTTTTGTACAGTTATTAAATATGCACAAAAGTAAAATTTGCAGTTTCTATAAAATAACTGTGACCAGCTGTTGACCTAACATTTGTTATATTTCACTTGACACGGGTAGAAACACCTCTATTATCACACCCTCTAACATGTAGCAAGTAGGACAGGACAGCTTAATGCAGTATAGCATATTTACATAAATGTCAGTTTTAAAACCGGATTACCAAGATATTTTCTTCTTTTTGCCTATTTTTATGAACATAATGATATATTGTTCAGCCAAGCGCACAACTGTTCTACCCCACTGATTTGCTTGCAGTGTTTACAATTTAAGTAAATACATGTATTTACAAAATAAAACGGTTTGATTTAAACGTTACAGCGGTTTAGAATTATAACAAGATAAATATTGCAAATACTTTACTTAGATGTATTTTCGTCGGACAAGATATGTTTTAATCATCTAGTTTCAGATAAATGTACGTGCATGTGGTGAAATTTTATCTTTTGATGACATTATAATAATTATTTCAAAAATGATCATACGACAAAGTGTGAGAAAGTAGGACGAATGAATTACAAAAACAAGTAAAGATAAAAATCATTGCCATATTTAAAACTGTGAAAAAATGTTATTAAATTTAGTTTAGGAAAGGGAATTTTCATCCTCTGAAGAACATAGACTCTTTGACACTTGCATGTGTTGCATGTATAAATAAAATAAAAAGACATAAGTATGATATTAGAATACGTCAACTTAATAAAACAATGGTTTTAAATATAAAATCAACTGCACTCACATGCCGAAATGAATAAAAACAAATAGACCCATAGCGGTTATCTGGGCATGCAGTTTTTTGTTATTTTCCTTGATGATAATGGTGTGACTGCATTCATATCGGCACGTTTATTTGTTTATGATATCATTTCTAGTACATATTTTATCATTTTTAGATAATTATGACTGAATAGTTGAAATGTTTGAGGGAAAAAATCATCTTATTTTTAAAAAGTTTAGGTTAACAGTGAAGCTGTTACTTGAAAAAAAAAATGTCTAGAGTTATTTTCATATGACAACAGATACCTAAAGATCCTGTATCACATTTTGTTTGGTTTTATTTCATAAATATACTGAACCAAAAAAGAAACTTTCGCAAAATATGTGCCAGTTGTTCAAGGGTACCACTTAGATGTACACACTTATATACATGTAGTAGCTTGTAAAACTCGTTTTGTTTGCAAAATCGGTCAGCTAATCCT
This sequence comes from Ruditapes philippinarum, assembly GCF_026571515.1. Lineage (NCBI taxonomy): Eukaryota > Metazoa > Mollusca > Bivalvia > Venerida > Veneridae > Ruditapes > Ruditapes philippinarum. The sequence goes on from NW_026865936.1 coordinate 51,642, forward strand.
CGTATAAAAGCCCGATATGTTTATCCAACGTAAAAATCGAGTTTCAAAAGGATTGAAAAACTGTACTAACATATCTTCATTCAAACTCGGAGAAAGTTTCTTTTTTGTTTAAGTATATGATGCTCAAATTAAGATTTGTCAATATTGTAAGTTCCAATAAGCATTATTTATAAAGATATTTTTCATGTAAATAAAGGGAGGTAATTAGAAATTTATTTTCTATAAATTCAAAGTCAAATTTTCCAATAGGAAATGAATGCATATAATTTATTGATTACTTATAATGTGCACAAATATTTGCAGTACATATTTTACATATTCTTCGATGTTTGAAACATGTATTATTTGCATAATAATAAACATATATTATTTCTTGTAAGAGTGGTATACACACAGGCACAATATCAATTACAAAACATACAGGATCTTTAAGAACAACATAATTTAACATTTACATTTTGTCAGTAATCAGACCTTTACACATTTTTTTCATCAAATCTGTATAAGTATGCCAAGAACATGATGATTTTTAACGAATGATTAAAGGTGCCAAATCAAACGAAAAGATTTATACATCAATTGTCAAAATACCTGTGTTTTAAAGCCATGCATGTTGTACAGCCCACCTCATCATGGTCTTTGCAATACATGTCAACTAACTTAATGCTATGAATAGAACATCTCTGTGTCGGCAATGAGATTAACGATCCCTCTACTTTACCAGTTGACGGGTCAAGCAGTGTGTGACTTTTCAAAGCAGGAAATCGTAAGTGCGTGTCCATGCAAGACTGACAGCAGTAACCTTGACATTCAACACAGTATTTAACAGCAACTTTGCCGGTGCACGTAAAACACTGAAAATCTGAAAATTCATCCGAGGCCATTTCACTATCGCCAGTCGCCATTTTGATAAGTTACTTCCTTTTTCGTACACTTCTGTTATATGTGATCATTCATAACTATGAGGTTTACTTCACTTGTCAATTAAAAAATAAATCTTTTAATCGTTATTTAAAACCTTCACTTTCGATTTCAAAAACGCATGTTTTAATAGTGTTCTGAGCATTTAAAATAACGAATTTCTTATTTAATATAATATCCTTCACTTATCAGCATTTTTCTCGGTATGACCGAAATGCAGCATTCTCGTACGTTAACATTATATTATTGTTGAATTAGCACGGTATCAGAATAAATACACCTTGTACAGTTTACAACTTTATCGGATGCTAGATAAAATACACATAAAGTGAACGAACGTTCAACTTTGTTTGTTAGTCATCATTTGTCTGGTCCAATGAAATAGTTCATTTTTTTGGGGTTATTTTTTTCATGCAAATTCTTTGGTATATTTAATTTATCTAATCTAGCGTATTTTAATACATCAGGTCCAGTTAAAATCGATTAATTCTTGTGAGCGATAAAGCTAATATTTGAATCAAGTTAACATCTGGTTATATTAACTTATGGTTTATTTTTTATATTTGTATTATTGAATTTGATAGGTTGTTAGCTTCCTATATATAGGTTATTTTTCTTTAGCTCGCCTTTGTAGTTGTGATCATGTTTCGAATTTTTTTAGCCCACCCACACTGGCCCATTTGGTTTTGCAATGAGTTTTATTGCAATTAGTAATATTAGTACTGCGTTTTGGTGAATTTTTAAAATGATTAAAACTTTTTTTTGAGGACAGATTAGTATATCATTCCATAGTTTATTAGTGTTGACCAATTTTGCAGTTATCTAAAGTGATAATTCGTGATCATTAATGAACCTATTTAAATATTTTTATTGTTACATTGTAAATGAACAAAAAGGTGTACTAAATTTTCATTAAATAATATCCTGTTAAATAACCGTATTGCACTCGCACGGTGTAAAGCTCAAACACCAAGTAGTAAATAATGCTCACTCACATTAAATAACCTAAAACACATGTTTTTTTTTAATTATCAAAGAAACCATATTTCGTCACCAAATACGTTTAAATCAAGATAGAAAAGGAATGGTAATTTGAACACTTCCTTGTAAGAATATCTGAAAAGCTATTACCTACATTTACGACCCGGAAATCAAGAGAAAAAACCTCAATTTAGCCAAGTACGCCATTTATTTCCATTTGCTTATACAATCATTCAGACTAAAATTTGCATTTAAAACATTCAGCTGTACTAACTAAAGCTTAAGTTAGCATACACAATAAGTACAACTAATGATATAATCAACAGTTGATTCAAATATACATACCGGATAATTACCTCGCATAACATTTCAAAAATATCGATACTCTAAGTATGTAATTTTGATTGTACTATAATACCATTTGTGTAAGTGGGTGGAACGATTTTAGATCTTCTAGTATCCTTGATGTCGATGTTTTAAACGTATTTTTTTATATTGATTCGGCTACATAAGATGAATAATTTTAACAATATCATTATTCTGTGTTGCAAATAACCTGCACCGTTTAAAATCAAAACATAAAGACGAAAGATTTTGAATGCCATGCGATTTTTCGACAACATCACCAATCTTCTTGCCATCATAGCCTACCTGTAAAATGTTATGTGAAGTATATCCACATACGAAAATGCTTCCACAACCATCTGTACATGCTGATACTGCATTATGCAACTCAGGACCACAATATCCAGCAATACGCCGATACGTATTGTTAAGAATGATAATGCCTTTTTTCCCGTCTACAACTACAATACCTCGCATAGAATCACTAAGATCTATTTCTTGGACACAGCTAAACAAACCATTGCCTGAGTTGTCTGTCATAATCTTTTGTAATTCTTTGCCAGACATATCGTGTACGTATATACTATGATCATTATCAGTGATATATAACTTCTCATCTTTATAGGAAATTCCTAGACAATTATGATTAATGTTAACCTTTCTAGAAGGCGCAAGTCGTGTACCAACGGAAACAAACTGAATAAACTTTGCATACGTGAAAAATGTTACGACTACTTCATCTTTGTTAGTACAACATACACAGAAAGGATTGTTCTTAAAACTACAAGCACTGTCAACAGTCATAGTTTCAATGTTCACTTGCTTAAGTTTTTTATTATTTATATCTGTCAATAACAATGATCCATCTTCAGTCATGCAAGAACCAAATATATCACAAGTTGATTTATCATTTTGTAACTTTACATTTATATCTTCGATTGTCTCAACAGTGTAATGGCTGGTTTCTTGTATAGATCGCACATTACCTAATTTCTTGGTGTCATGAACAAATCCCTGAATACTTGAATCAGCATCAAAGGAAATTTTTGCCTCCCTGTTACATGTTAAGACAAGTTCGCTTACTTTTATTTCTTTTATTTTCTGGGTTGCTTTTTTCATGCAAACAAATTGTTGTGACTTATTTCGCTCTGTATTTTCCAATTCTGATGAAACCTGTTCAAGATCGTCTAATGTTTTATTCGCTTCTTGGCGCTCTACATCTATTTGAGCTTTAGCACTTTGGAATTCATTCTCCACGTCCTCTTTAGCTGCCTTTGCAAGTTTTTCCACATGGGTAATGAGCTCTTCTTTTACCCTGTCGATTATCATTTCAGCTTTCTGTTTTGATTTATTTAATCCTACAATAGCCTCTGTTTTCTTCATTTCAATGCTTTTTACTTGCTGTTTACAGCTCTCTAAACGCCGATTTGTATCGTCTAGAATACTTGCATCGAATAACACCTCAATATCATCAGGAATGGAGTGTACATTTGCACAGGACCTAACAAATTAGAAAATATAGAATTATCTCATCGAAAGCAAACCTACAAAGATAAGCATTTGTCTTCCGGTAAAATGCATGTTAACTGTACACAAAATAAATAAATTACTTTAGCTTTAAGTATTCATATTCTTAAAATCTACTACAATGTACATAGCTTTTTACATAACAACATAAGTGAAATATTAAAGTTACATTCCGCATTATCAAATAATTATGATGATACTGGATTTAGAATGAATATTATCAATCCAAGCAACCATAGAATATATAAATTGATCTTTCAAGTGCATACAAGAGAGAAATCATATCAAAGTAACGTCTTTTTAATCAATACATCGTATAACAGGAAGAAATATCTTTATTCTAAAAAAGTATATAAAGTACGAAATGAGCATTCATTCGATATTCAGAGGTGATCATAAATTGTTGAATATATTACTAAATGCCATTTGACGAGTACATAGTTGACAAACATATACTGGGCGGCACTGGTCGGGTGTTATATAGGTTTAAACTTCTTTGTAACTGTTAAAGAGTCCAATATAATACGTATGGGACTCATCAATGTAATGAACTTTTTATTTCACATTACTATTCAGACTAAATCAAAATAAAACACTAAATATCAGCAGTGCTTTTGTATTATATTAGTGAGAGTAAATTATTATTTTGATATGGAACTGCTGGACTCAAAAATGAAAACGAAGCTAGAATGAGTACAATATGCATTTGATACTATTTCTTTACTCGAAACACGAAAAAGGACGTTAAAATTGAGACTATATGAAAGTTCGTTTGTTATTCTAGTTTCTTATACAGATTTTTTATTGAAAAAGAGAGAAATATATTGCATGTTAAATAGAAGGGAAGGGGAGTTATTTAATCAATATTAATACTCAATGACTTTAAAATATCGTAGTCAATATTTATAAGACAATCGACTTATTTGAATAGCGCTGTTTCATTTACATTCAATAAACTGTCCATTTCTTAAAGATCTTTGAATTCTGATATAAGCATTATATTAGTCATTTACACTTACTCGTATTTTAAGAAATTCACATAAATATCCCAACGATAAACCTTTACATTATTGCTTATTGAATAACAAATCGTTCATATTGTGATAAATAATGTATCAAAATACCTGTGTTTTAATGTCATACATGTTGAACAGCCAACCTCGTCATGGTCTTTACAATACATGTCAACTAACTTGATGGTGTGAGTAGCACATCTCTCTGTCGGCATCGTCGGCAATGTGATCAGCGTTCCCTGTACTGTATCATTTGATTGGTCAAGAAGTGTGTGCACTTTTAAACCCGGGAATCGCGAGTGTGTGTCGACACAAGATTGACAACAGTAACCTTGACATTCAACACAATATTTTACGGCAACTTCGTTAGTGCATGTGAAACAGTGAAAATCAGAAATGTCAGACGATTTAACTTTAATATCTCCCGTCGCCATTTTGATCATTTACTTCCTCTTTTGATTAAAGCGACTTTTGAACATGGTCTTTTCGCCTCATAAACAAGTTATAAGAATTTAAACCACAGCACAATGTTAATTAAAAAAAACAACAGAAAGTAGTCCAACCTGTCGGTGATTTTATAATTAATCGTGATTAAGAATTGTTCTTTGTATATCAAACCATTTTAAATAGACTCCAAACTTACATTGTTTTCTTTAAGTAATAAACCCATTAACGATCAACAATTACGTGTCTTCGCATAAGTCATTAAACTATTTTAACAATAAGTAACTATACACTCATGTAAACTTGAAGGCCGCTTAATCATTTTTAAAATACTTCAAGTACGATTGTAGAGTCTCGCATGTAAAATGCACGCTACACTTTTAGCATATTATATAAGTGTATTGTTTACAAACTTCGTTTTATGTTAGCCTTGTTCGAACATTTTTTGTATTATTTCGAATTTTACTCTGAGTGTCACATACTTCTATCTCATAAATGATAGACCATGAAACGCATACTCACCCAATCACATCTTCTCGACCTTTTCCGTCTGCATAAAAGTATGAATATACAGAATGGATACGGTATTTCGGTCTAGCCTAAGTAACTAAACTTGCAAACAAATAATAATTTAATGCTAGGAGCTGTTGACTAATTTTTTTTTTTCGAAAATATCAGGTAAAATAGAAAAAAAAATAGGGAAAAGGGGGAATCCCTAAAGAACGTCTAAAAAGATAAAATTAAAAATGTTGCAGGCTCGGTTTGATTGAGCCTGTTCATGGACGGTACTGGAAATTGCAAGTAACCTTCCGTGTCCCTAGCATCTGCTGAATCAGAATTCAACATTTAACACGAAATGGTAAAATTCTGAATTTAGAACATTTAGGAGTTCTTATTTAGTTGTTAGTTGTTATAATTAATTTGTATGACCACTCCATGTCCAGACCGTTTTCCCTTCCCTGCTTTTTGTTTGGTGCCCTATTGAGTGCCTTTGCGGTAGTCCAGTGTGGCAGTGACCATATTCAAGAAAAAGATATATAAAAAATCTTCAGAGGGATCACTTTCTTTCCAGATTTTTATACTTCACAACAGCAGGTGTCAAGTGCTGTGTGGCAGCTGTAAAAGGTTGCCCCGTACTTCACTTCAGTGTTGATATATTTTTCTGGTATTCTGGATCATTGAGCCCAGCACTACTTCAAGTGTTGAGCAATTTAGTCCAGTCAGAAAGCCGTTGCTAACTAGGGGATCTTAAAGGATGTTGCAAGTCTTATCATTACCCTCAATGGTGTACAATGAACTCAATCAAAACCAGTCTGCAACTTCTCTATTAAGTTTTTGTTTTGAATAAATGCTTCAGGGTAGATCTACTTTTTCTTCCAGTTTAATTTAGTTTCTCTTTTATAATTTTAAAATCGTTTATCTTTAAATAAATTCTGGATAAAAATCATATTGTTAAATTCTCAATCGTCTGCGCATACTATCCACTAATTCAAAGGGGTGGACGTGAAGTGGTAGCACACTTGATGGTTCAACCGAGGAATTTGGTTGCAAACTTGACAAAATGGTTACCGAGTCATTAATTTTCGCAACACTCGCGCGTATTTTCTCCTGGTAAGTGGGTTTGTATGTTATTTCGAAATTCTTTAATATGCCCATTCCTTAAAGCAATGTTTTTGGCTTACTCGGTTTAAGGTCTCAGCTTCCTATCTTTTGATTTGATGAAGTAATTGAAGATGTAAACTGGTCGTGTAGATATCTTGAGATTTGCTAAGTGACAATCCAGCGCGGTTTTTTACGCTCATTTATTCAGAGCTGTAAGTTTTAAAATTCACCAAAGAAGACTAAAAAGTTTCTGTCAATACTGTGTAATTGATTTAATTTGCATGTTTCAAACAAAGCTCCAATGCACAAAAATATCTTGTTCAAGCGCACTTTGGTTGCAAACTTGTACTTCAAGATTTTCTGGTAAGGATTAAACGAATATCATATTGATAAGTCACAGATATTTCTTTAACAATTTTAAACGGTTGTATTATTTCACTGGCTTTAATTGTTTATATGCTTTTGACAGTTAAGGTGTTTTTATTTAGTTATTAGTTGTTATTATTTATTTGTATGACCACTCCATGTCCAGACTGTTTTCCCTTCCCTGCTTTTGTTTGGTGCCCTACTGAGTGCCTTTGTGGTAGCCCAGTGTAGCAGTGACAAGATTCAAGAAAAGGAGATATAAAAAACGGCAGATTTCGTCCGTTTATAATTTGTATTTTCAGTCTTCCCTTCAAAAGACGACCAAATTCAACTAATATATACAAAATATAACCGTATAAAGGTTATTATATTTCATTTCAGAGCGAGATCAAATGTTGGCTAACAATGAGTGAATATCAAATGCACTATTTTCAAGTGTGGGAAAGCCCAGAATGAAAATAAATAAGGAACTTATGAAAGCGACAGAAAAAAAAATTTTGGTAAGGGGCATGAAAAGTGGATGTAGCACGTTTTCGTTATCCGTAATGACAGACTCTGTAAAACCGAGCCTGCAATTTTCATGTTATTTTGCTGTTTTTATGCTTCCGAGGGATCACTTTTTCCAGATATTGATACATTTTATTGTTTTCGCAGAGTAGCATCAAACGCGACAAAGTCTATGTGTTGCAAAGTCCTTGAAGAAATATTATTTCATTCCGTTTCTAATTTATGTTATTTTCCTTTTTGAAACTTCAGCTAAGCTATTTTGATAACTTACCACTATACAAATTTATTTCAAAATGCTTTTCCATTAATGAACTGAGAAACGTGCAATTAATAGAAATACGCCAGTGTATTATGGATGTGAAACAGGAAAAATAAAAAGACAAAGATCAGCAATGCAAAGCGACATTATCCCGACAAAATCTAGTAGTAAAAATACTGGACTACCACAAAGGCACTCAGAAAGGCAAGATAGGGAACAAGTCGGAATACGGAGTGGTCATACCAATAAACAATAACAATTGACAACTAAATAAAGAAGCCATAATGTTAAAGCCATATAAAACAATTTTTAAAGCTAGTAAAATAATCAGCAATTGTCAAGGAAATATCTGTGACTAATCAATATGATATTCGTTGAATCCTTTGGCAGTTTTATATTTGACAAATAAGGTTGCAACCAGAAATTCTTGAAGTACAAGTTTGCAACCAAAGTGCGCTTGAACAAGATATTTTGATATTGAAGCTTCGTTTGGAGCATACTAACTAAAACTTCTATACAGTATCAAAAGATATTTATTTTGCCTTCTTTGGTGAACTTTAAAACTTATAGCTCTGTATAAATGAGCATAAAAGCGCCCTGTCAAATCTCAAGATATCTACACGACCCATTTACATCTTCAATAACTTCATCAAATCAAAAGATAGGAAGCTGAGACATTAAACCGAGTGTGCCATAAACATTGCATATTAAAGAATTCCAAATTTACATTCAAATCAACTTACTTGGATAAAATGCGTGCGAATTGATGACCATTTTGTCAAGTTTGCAACCAAATTTCTAGCATGAACCAAGTGTGAAACCATTTCACGTCCTGCCCCTTGTTAAGTCAATCTCTTGACAGCGTTTTTAACCATTTTGCCAAGAGTGCTAAACTTTCAGAAATCTCAATGTTTTGTATTACATATATATCAAATGTACAGAACAAATACAGTCGATAAATTTACTACAGGGTACAAGCGCTTAATGATAAAGTTGTCTTAAATTTGAAATAGAGAAAACTCGTACAATAATAACTATAATGTCAATAGGCAGAGTTACTTCGAGTACAATATGGATTTGATATGGATTTATTTGGAATCCTAAATTGAAAAGGATTTAAATTGGTGGACAATATGGATTTGATATAGCGTATATGGGCTCGGAAATGACAAAAAGGAGGAGGGGGTATATACTTTATTATGATATTAATATTATTTTTTGGAACGTGAAAAGAGCTTGAATTAGAAAGATAGGATTCAATAATGATTCATGATGGACGGTCATATGGTCCAAACGCTGGAAGTTCATCAGTTATAGTTGAGAACCTTGACGAGAACACAGCTGTCAGACATATATTGAACGAGGCGCTAGTATGTTCAAGAAATCTTACTTTACTTAATAAGAACACATTTGTTATGAAAAAATCGTATTTACGAACTGTAAATTTTATAGAGTCCACTTCTACTTTTCTACGGCACGGTAAGGTGCAGTTGATATCAAAGGCAACTTGCAACCACCATAACTATCCACAAATTGGTCAACTGTTACTGTGTGCCAGAAATTGGTGGTCGCTGGCGGTGTCAAGCAGTTGGTCATCGTACGAAGTAAATTGATAATAATTTCTATTCGGGGTGAGGGCAAGGGTCTATAATAACATGCTAAGTGCAACGTAATTTATCATGAGTCTCTGTTGAGAATTTATGTAAATGAGTATTCACTTAATGACTAGGAATACCCCCACCCCATCCAAAACTATTTGTTTATTTACTTATTTTGGTGTTCTAATTTTTCTTTGATTACTTGCTCAATATTATTCTTGTCATATGAAAATGAGTTGTCTTTTAATTTTCTTTCAAACCTGTTCACTTATATGTTTTTATTCTTGAAGTTAACATTATTATTATAATCATCATCATCATCATAATCATCATCATCATCGGATTGACTTTTGTATTTCGAGGGCTTTATGCGGCTCTGTGTTGAATTTTATATGCATTTCATACTTTTAATGAAATTTCATTTTTATAAAGCATCATTTTGAGTACAGGATTCCTTTGTAAAAAAAGAAATCAAGCACAATTTTAGAACTTTTGTATCGCCCCACGTTTTATGATAACGACGCCATACATGTATATGTATAATGATAAGAGACATGAATGTTTCGTTAATTGTTTAGTTATAAAGGAATAAGAAATATGATTAAAATTCTAACGTTGGTTATTCTTGTTGATGCATATATTTATACGTCCGGTATGTCGATTTTAAATACATCTTACGTTTGAATTTTAAGGTCAATGAAAACTGGTACATGCTTGGATTGTTTCAGACAAACGATGATGACAAAGCAACATACCTATGTCATGCATACATGTCGTGTTATTATGTAAAATTTCAAATGGAAAAGAACCACGTACCATTTAATTGTTATTGTATACATGTAAATGTAGTTATAAATATAAATCATAGACTTTTAATTGCTTGACCAGACATTTAATCAAAGAATTTCTGTATTATAAAACGTTTTCCAATTAAACAATTGTATTCATTCTTAGTGTAATACTAGTATCTGTTCTGCAATCATTCATACTTCTTTTTTACAAATGACAAGATGCAGCTCAAACATTGCGATTTGCAAATTACTATGGCAACCACATGGTGCTTCAAATGGCACCAAAGCGAGCACATGTTTGGGGCTATGCCACAACAATTGGTGATACAGTCAACGTTATACTGAATGGAAGCAATGTAATTAACGCCACCGTAACACAAGGATCTGAATCAACAGGCGTTTGGTCAGCACTTCTCCCGCCACAGCATTCTGGAGGTCATGTTACGTTGGAAATTAAGTCACGTGACGGTTACGTTAAACTCGTCGATGTGATGTTCGGCGATGTTTGGGTTTGCTCGGGTCAGAGTAACATGGCTTTCCCTATGAACCATGTAATTGCTGTATTTTAACATTTTTGCCTTCTGTATACAAGTAATAAATGAATCTCATCGTAAGGTTTCAACTAATGAGTCAGGCACGAAGCATTTAAAACTTTGTGAAAACCTTATTTATGCCATGAGATGATTTATATACAGCAAAGATTATTTCCCCGTTATTGATTTAGATATTCGTATTTTCCAGCAACCAAAAATGAATTAAAGATTAATACTTTCGAACATTTTACAAAGAAATTTTATCAATAAAAGATTCTAGTATCAAATGACATGCCATGTTTCTTCAACACATGTTTCACATATGATAAATACGTGACGAGCAATATTGACAATAAGTTCTCATTTATATCTATTTCTTAAAAATAAGTGAATGTTTCTAATGAATTTTTAAAACAGGTTTTAAACCAGAGTTATGAGCTTGGACTTGCGTCACATTTCCATAATATACGTTTTATGGCAGTAAAGACGTCAAGATCTAACACAACGTTATCCGAGCCCGCCATATTTAGCACGTGGCAGATGCCAACTTCTTCAGGTAAGTAGCTTAGCTACGAATTTAACGTGTCTTTTAAAAGTAAATGCATGAAATGATGACGTGTAAATAATGTTCATTTGCACGTAATTTTTGTATCTGGTTAATACTAGTAGATCTTATAAGTACTCAAAGCAAGTGAACACGAGACTCCGTCACTGCTCTACACAAAATAACCATATGAACAAACGTTTTTGGAACTTTTCTAAGTTTGTTGTTTTTTTTCCTTTTTTACACAATGGTTTCATCTTAAGCATTTTTTTCACCATAGATGTTGGTACCCAGCATTTCTCTGCGGTTTGTCTTCTATATGCAATGAATATAGCGCCGCATATAAATCGACCTATCGGTTTGGTAGAGACCGCATACGGTGGAACCATGATTGAGGCGTGGTCGTCACCAGATGCTATAAACATTTGCGGGCTTCATGCAAGAAAAGGGTGATTATTTATTCTATTGAAATTAAATTATAACATCATGAATATTAATTATCTTCACTATTCTTGACTAAAGCTAGACATGTTCATTGAATAAAAACATAGAGAATTTTACCAGTATATTTGGCCGAAAAATAAACTTAACAACAAACTCTTTGATTATCAAATATGTTAACAGATATATTGAAAATATAAATTTATATGCCTAGCTATACATTTTAAGGTAAAACATTGATGAAAAAAATTGTTTCAACCTTATAATGTATCATCATAATAGTATAATGCCACATTCGTATGTTTAACTCACGCTCACGTTCTTTATACTAACATTATTTATATAAAACACATATACAATGTCATCTATCTAGAGCTGTTGTTAACCCTATTGAGCTTTGGAATGCAATGCTGTTTCCGTTACTGAAGATGACTATTTACGGAGTTATTTGGTATCAAGGTATGATCGTCTCATATTGCCATTCTGAAACTATCTTAACATTCTTGTTCATTATTTCCCTGTACATGTAACACTGCATTTTGCAACGTCGCTTTTCATTGGAAAATTGTACAAATATAATGTTAATTAATATTATCTATTCTGTATGTATGGATGCTTACTAGTATTTTTATTTTCAAGTAATTTGATTGTATAATATGATATATTTATTGCAAAGCTGTTTTCAGGAAATGTCTTTTTAAAACGTTTTTAGCTATTTCTTTCGCGAATATCGCTACCAGTTATATAAGCATAAAACCATTACGTTTGGTCATATAACATGTCAAATAATGCCAGTGATATAATATAGGTTTCATTTTAACTTTGCCATTAATATCATAAAGATACTGTTAAAGTTATTGTATTGGTTTTTGGCGATTTCTTGTATATAAAGAAGAAAACTGTTTTGCCTGAAATCCTGCTATGTATATTTATATTTCAAATTCATTTCAAAATTGTTTTTATTTTCTAGACGTTTATAAATGTAAACTTAACTAATTTATATATCGAATCATTTTAGCTATAAAATACATGCACAAGATAAGCTTATATGTATAATGTTTGACAGGGGAGTCTAACTCCGGATATTATGCAGATTACATGTGTCAGTTTCCCGCCATGATCAACGATTGGAGGGAAAAGTTTCACGCAGCATCTCATCAACAAACAAGTAAATTGTTTCCATTCGGATTTGTTCAGGTATGTACAATCACTTAACTTTAAGATGTTTTTTTTTCTTTTTGTTTTTCATTTTATTCTGTATGGTTTATATAATACGAAACAATGACAGTCTTGCTTGTGTGACGGCAACACTATGCTTTATTCTGCGCACTGCTTATTATTCTCTGCAAAATTCTTGAGGTGAACTTGGCCAAATGGTTACTGGTTATGATGTTTATATGTAAAACCAGGTATCGTGAGTTTGAACCTATTCGGGGTCGTCACCATCACTTTTTATTTGACACGAATCTGATTTGTTTCAGAAACAATGCACATTTGGACCATGTTGGCTGCTTATTAAAACTGGCAGTTTCTAAGCTAATAGCGAACAATTTAAAATATTCGTATACCTGTTCTACTAATTCAAACGGGAATAAATGTGAATATTATTTCTTTCCTAGCTTGCAGCTTATAAAAATCAGACATTGAGAGTGGCAATGCCAGATCTACGATGGTCACAAACAGCTGGGTACGGCTATGTACCGAATCCAATACTTCAAAATGTCTTCATGGCAGTGGCCATGGATCTTCCAGACTATGCCTCGCCATATGGAAGGTAACTTAGGGGAAATTAATAATTTCAATTACAACTGGTGAATTGAATTAGGAAATGTTGCCTAGCGCGATTCATCTTTCTCTTTGTTGAACAGAAGCATCATTATATTCAAACCAGTTTTGTTTTATAGCTCAGTAAAATTGGGCAGGTTTGAAACGGTTATATAATACAAATTAAGCTAAAAAGTCATTGAAGCTTACTTCCAAAACGAAGCAAACGTTTTTATAAAAATAAAAAGAGATAGAAATGTTGCAGTTGCACCTTTCTGATGCATTCCATTATAATTCAAGGACCTAAGACATAACAAATCGCCCCTAATGTAAATGACTAAACTCATGTCTTATGTCTGTGGTATCTGTTTGGCCCTGTCCATATTAATATGTAAAGGACTTTCACCTGAAGAAAATAACGCTGAATGTAAAAAAGGTTGCAGAAAAGAAACTAGGTGGTATTTTGACTTCCATACAAAATACTTAACTAATTGCCAAAACGCAAAACGAGCAATACTAGTATATTATTCAGATAGACTGTAAATAACCTTTAAAAAGAAATGAAAAAGAAAACTTTTGAAAAATAAAATATTTGTATTTTGAGGCTTAATGGACCTTTAATGGTGTAGCGATTTAAGATCATAGTTTATCTGGACCTACTGATCATATGTCCTTATAAACTGAAGTGATGACATTGCTGCTCTACATATTGACGTTAATCGTGTGTCAATGCACGGAAGTTTGGAGTTATATTATGTGATAAATCGTATTAAATATCGGGTCATTTATTATAAAAATCATTCCGGAGGAGAAGGTATTATTGTTAACTATATATAACTAACTTCGTGATGTAATTTCAATTTCCTGTGGCCAATAATACTCGAGATTCAAATAATAAAATACACAATAAGTTTTCTTATTTACTTACACCAGCGCATTTATGATAGCCGGAAAGCAAATAAGCGAGGAAGTTTAAATTCTTCAGATGATTCATTTAATTGTAAAAAGTAAATGAGCCGTAACATGACAAAACCAACATAATGGGTTTGCGACCAGCATGGATCCAGACCAGCCTGCGCAGTCTGATCAGGATCCATTATGCTCGCTATCAGTTTCTCTACTTGTAATAGAGTTGGTAAGCGAACAGCATGGATCCTGATCAGACTGCGCGGATGCGCAGGCTGGTCTGGATCCATGCTGGTCGTAAACGCACTATGTTGGTTTTGTCGTGACACGGCTCAAATTTTGATGAAACGCTAATAATTCTGAATTGTTTCAGTATACACCCAAGAGACAAGATGGACGTTGGAGAACGCCTTGCTTTAGCAGGTCGTGCTGTGGCCTATGGTGAATCGAATATTGACTTCCAGGGTCCTATACCATCCAAATTTACTCTCAACTCAGACCATACACTTACTATTGAGTTTGATCATGGCAATAGCCCTATTGAGGTCAGACAAAATCGTGGTTTTGAGGTAGTCTTTTTATAATTTTAAATTTACAAGAAACTAGTTTAAGACGCTCTGTGAGGCTATCTTTCAATTATTTTGAAGCTATATATAATCAACGTGAGACTTTTTAAGAAGAGTTAGAGATTTAGAAGAACTACCTTACGTGCATGCATAAGAGACGTTTAAGAATTACTCTGCAGTACTGCAGTTGATATTGTTTAATGTTTAAATGTAACATGGTAATAAAAATGTATTCAAATATTGTAAAGATGATAGTGTTTTTGTAGGAGGTGTGCAGTAGACAATTTCTCTATATTTTTAAAAGGAGCGTCTGGAAAACTGTTCAGTTACAAATTACATTTATTCATTTTAATTAACAAGGTGTGTTGCTCTCACTCATCCAATGGAACGTGCAACTTCCGACAATACCAGTACACAAATATAACATCACACGATCAAACAAGTGTTACCATAGATATATGGAACGCCATAGCTGCCTTATATAAACACTTCTAAAGTGGTCATGTCCTTTTGACAGATATTGCTGTGGTTCTGATAAATGGTTATGTGGTTTTAATAAATGGTGATGTCGTTGTGATAGATGGTCCTGTAGTTTAAATAAATGGTCCTGTGGTTTTTAAAAATGGTTATGTTGTTTTGAAAGATGGTGCTGTAGTTAAAAAAAATGGTGATGTGGATTTAATAAATGGTGCTGTGGTTTTGATAAATGGTTATGTCATTTTGACAGATGGTGCTGTGGATTTAATAAAGTGTGCTGTGGTTTTCATAAATGGTTGTCGTTTTGAAAGATGGTGCTGTAGTGAAAATAAATGGTGCTGTGGATTTAATAAATTGTGTTGTGGTTTTGATAAATGGTCATGTCGTTTTGACAGATGGTGCTGTGGATTTAATAAATGGTGTTGTGGTTTTGATAAATGGTTATGTCGTTTTGAAAGATGGTGCTGTAGTTAAAATAAATAGTGATGTGGATTTAATAAGTGGTGCTGTGGTTTTTATAAATGGTTATGTCGTTTTGACAGATGGTGCTGTAGTTTCAATAAATGGTGTTGTGAATTTAATAAGTGGTGCTGTGGTTTTGATAAATGGTTATGTCGTTTTGACAGATGGTGCTGTAGTTTAAATAAATGGTGTTGTGGATTTAATAAGTGGTGCTGTGGTTTTGATAAATGGTTATGTCGTTTTGACAGATGATGCTGTAGTTTGAATAAATGGTGTTGTGGATTTAATGGTAATTTAGTGGTGTTGTGGTTTTGATAAATGGTTATGTCGTTTTTACAGATGGTGCTGTAGTTAAAATTAATGGTGTTGTGGATTTAATAAGTGGTGCTGTGGTTTTTATAAATGGTTATGTCGTTTTGACAGATGGTGCTGTAGTTTGAATAAATGGTGTTGTGGATTTAATAAGTGGTGCTGTGGTTTTGATAAATGGTTATGTCGTTTTGACAGATGGTGCTGTAGTTAAAGTAAATGGTGCTGTGGTTTTGATAAATGGTGATGTAATTATGTATATGGCGCTGTGGTTTTGATACATGGTGCTGCAGTAATGATAAATGGTGATGTCGTTTTGATATATGGTAGAGTCACTTTGGTACCTGGTGTGGTCAATTTATATACGGTGTTGTTGCTTTGATAAATGGTGCTGTAATTTTCATAGATGGTGCTTTTGTTTTGATAAATAGTGCTGTGGTAATGATAAATGGTGATGTCGTTTTGATATATGGTGGTGTCACTTTGGTACCTGGTAGTGTCATTTTATATATGGTGCTGTTATTTTTTATAAATGGTGCTGTAATTTTGCTATATGGTGATGTTGTTTTATAAATGGTTATACTATTTTGATGCATGGTGATGTTCTTTTTATAATGGTGATACTATTTTGATATATGGTGATGTTCTATTTATAAATGACGATACTATTTTAATGTATGGTGATGTTATTTTTATAAATGGTTATACTATTCTGATGTACGATGATGTTCTATTTATAAATGGTTATACTTTTTTGCTATGTGGTGATGTTCTTTTTGTACATGGTGATACTATTTTGATGTGTGGTTCTGTTATTTTTTATTACGATGATGATGATCTATTTATAGATGACCTGTTTGTTTACTGGAACATTTTGATTGGTTATTTTAAATTATGGATACCTGTGTTTTTCGCCAACTTTTATACACTCTAATCTGAGTTTCATCATATCTTGACAGTTATTTATTCTAAAGTATTTCATTTCCTGCATAGATAACTTGCAGACAAAATCAGGCATGATCTTTTCATATTCAAAAAATGTCCACAAGTTAAAGGTTTTTTCAAAATTGCTTCCATTGGTTTCATCAGTTAAACATTTCAATTTTAATTTTAATTTATCAATCTCAGAGAAAAACATTTAACTCTTTCCTTCATGAGCATATTGTGAAAAATGACCGTTTTCATTGAAAAGCCTCCTGTTACAAGTTCAACTGCTATGGAACTATGAAAAATGCTTTGATACTGATGAAAACTGGCACAGGTGTTGACTGGACAATAGCCTGTGTCTTAAATTTCCTGTAACATTGGCAACAGGGGAACGTCTCAAAATTGCCAAAAATCACTATTTTGCATTGTTTTTTCTTTCCATCAAAACAAACTGAGTTCAAAGTGCTGCAACTTCTCAATGGATTGAGATGGAGCAAAAGGCTTTTCAGCGTTGGTTACACGTTACCTAACGATCGATCTGAGGCTATTTTAGCCTGTCACATGTCCAAAATTTTCTTGGCGATGAGGGCGACTGCCGCCCACTTCAACCCCCCCCCCCCAAAAAAAACAGAAGGGGGCACATCCCCTTGATGTACTATTTTGATGGGGGCAGCGCTGAAAAAATGATCACTTTTTTAACAACATTTCTCAAACGAAAAACAGTGTCTAGGGCCTAAATAGGGCATTTTTTTTACTGTTTAAGGCCTCAAAAAGGAGGGGGTCTACAATCCGTCAAACACGTCTATACGAGGTAAAGGGTTAAAGGAGGCTTCGCCATATTTTTCTCAGAAATAAGTAAATGACCATCTCCACAGTTCAGAAAGACATCACCATGTACAAAAAACACAGCACCTTGTATAAAATGACAACACCATATACCAAAAAACAGTATAACCATATACCAAACGGCATAACAACATTTCAAAACGACATTACCATTTATCAAAAAACACAGAAACTATTGATTAAAACCACCTCACCCATTTATCAAATCCATAGCACGGTCTATTGAAACGACATAACCATTTATCAAAATTACAGCACCATCTAACAAATCGACATAATCATTTATCAAAATTACAGCACCATCTAACAAAACGACATAACCATTTATCAAAATTACAGTACCATATATAAATACCAAAGGACCATCTTACAAAACGACATAACCATTTATCAAAATTACTGCACCATCTATAACAACCATTGCATCAACTAAAAGAACGACCTAACCATTTATCAAATCCACAGCACCATCTTACAAAACGACATAACCATTTATCAAAATTACAGCACCATCTATAACAACCATAGCATCAACTAAAAGAACGACCTAACTATTTATCAAATCGACAGCACCATCTAACAAATCGACATAACCATTTATCAAAATTACAGCACTATCTATAACAACCACAGCACCATCTAACAAAACGACATAACCATTTATCAAAATTACAGCACCATCTAACAAATCGACATAACCATTTATCAACATTACAGCACTATCTATAACAACCACAGCACCATCTAACAAAACGACATAACCATTTATCAAAATAACAGCACCATCTATAACAACCACAGCACCATCTAACAAAACGACATAACCATTTATCAAAATAACAGCACCATCTATAACAACCACAGCACCATCTAACAAAACGACATAACCATTTATCAAAATTACAGCACCATCTATAACAACCATAGCATCAACTAAAAGCTCGACCTAACCATTTATCAAATCGACAGCACTATCTAACAAAACGACATAACCATTTATCAAAATAACAGCACCTTCTATAAAAACCACAGCACCATCTTACAAAACGAGATAATCATTTATCAAATTCACAGCACCGTCTTTTAACATGACTGCACCATATATCTAAATTACATCACCATCTATCTGAATAACATCACCATCTATCAAAACCATAGCACCATCTATAGAAACGACATCATCATTTATCCAAAGGACATCGCGACTTGATAAAAGTAAATATAAGGCAGCTATGGCGTTCCATATAGATACGTCTGTTTGCCATGGTAACAGCAACCACGTGACATCAGTTAAATACGCCTGGGAAATGAGTCCATGTGAGTTCAAAAAGTGCGCCATCTATGGTCGTGATAACGATTTGCCTGCGTCAGGATTTAAATCCTCGTTGCCACGTGCAGTTATATGATAAGAAGGCCTAACTGACTATTAGAATTCATGTTAAACCATATACATGTATATTAATAAATTGTCCAAGGATTTTTCTTATTTTGATATGATCAGACAAAGTTAATTTGGTATATAAAGGCCCGGTAACATGCTAGTTATCTTGTTTGCTTCAATTGACACGATCCAACATTACGTTAACGTACTTATGATTTAAATAGTTCCTGAATAATGTTTGTTCAAAGGCATCATTTTTCAAACTTTAATCAAACTTAGAACTTAATTGTAAGTCTATAATTGCTAGTAACTACATGAATAATAATATCTGTCATATTTTGCGGTTCGGATCGGAATATCCGTCCCGAAGTGACCTGCCCATTGGGCGGTAACGAGGCTTGCCGATATCAGTGTAAATATAAAATGTATATATATGAGTAAAAATCGAACCTAATTTAGCAGTAGCTACGATATAGTCAAATATGGCAATAGCTTATTTAGATGATCACTGACTAATGACAATAGTGGTATTTGTGCATATATATTATACCATTTGTACTGGTCTGAAGTAGACCCGGCTTTCCTTGTGCATTTGCTCCTCCTTTTATGCAAATAAAACTTTTGATTATTTACTCCTCCTTTATCAGCTATAACTTATAAGTGTTCCATAGCATCGAGAATTAAACACATGTTGACATATACGATTATTTTCATTTTGTATTTTGTTGCATCTTTGGCCAAAGGTTTTATTAAAAAATAATTTACTTGTTAAACATAATTGTAATGAGTGCTTTTCTTCTCCTATATTTGAGAATTATTTGAGCTTCTTTATTTATCTACACAATTATATATATATATATGAGCCGCGTCACGACAAAACCAACATAGTGGGTTTGCGACCAGCATGGATCCAGACCAGCCTGCGCATCCGCGCAGTCTGATCAGGATCCATGCTGTTCGCTATCAGTTTCTCTACTTGTAATAGAGTTGGTAAGCGAACAGCATGGATCCTGATCAGACTGCGCGGATTGTGTTTGACAATTGTATGAAGTTGTTTTGAATTCCAACCAGTAGTTTTCAAGTTATGCCCCGGACAAGGAAAAGTAACAAAGGGCAATAACTCTGTAATTAGTCAAGATAGAGTTATGGTTCTTGTGCACTGCACTTCCTCTCAATGTGCTTGACCATTGTATGTTGTTATATTGAATTCCAACCATTAGTCTTCAAGTTATGCTCCGGACAAGGAAAATGCAACGGACGTCTGGACCGACCGACCAACCGACCGCCCGACAGACCAACCGACCGACCACCGGGTGACTCCTATATACCCCCCCCCCCAAACTTCGTTTTTGGGGGTATAAAAAGAGATAGAAATGTTGCAGTTGCACCTTTCTGGGTGCATTCCATTATAATTCCAGGACCATATACATAACAAATCGCCCCTAATGTAAATGACTAAACTCATGTCTTATTTCTGTGGTATCTGTTCGGCCCTGTCCATATTAATATGTAAAGGACTTTCACCTGAAGAAAATAACGCTGAATGTAAAAAGGTAGCAGAAAAGAAACTAGGTGGTATTTTGATTTCCATACAAAATACTTGATCTCTGTAACTAACTAATTGCCAAAATGCAAAAGAAGCAATACTAGTATATTATTCAGATAGACTGCCAATAACATTTAAAAAGAAATGAAAAAGAAAACTTTTGAAAAATAAAATATTTGTATTTTGAGGCTTAATGGGCCTTTAATGGTGTAGTTTTAAGGCTGCAACGATTTAAGATCATAGTTTATCTGGACCTACTGATCGTATGTTTTTATAAACTGAAGTGCTTCACATTGACGTTGATCGTGTGACAATGCACGGAAGTTTGGAGTTATATTATGTGATAAATCGTATTGTTAAATTATCGGGTCATTTATTATAAAAATCATTCCGGAGGAGAAGGTATTATTGTTAACTATATATAACTAACTTAGTGATGTAATTTCAATTTCCTGTGGCCAATAATACTCGAGATTCAAATAATAGAATACACAATAAGTTTTCTTATTTACTTACACCAGCGCATTTATGATAGCCGGAAAGCAAATGAGCGAGGAAGTTTAAATTCTACAGATGATTCATTTAATTGTAAAAAGTAAATGAGCCGCGTCACGACAAAACCAAGATAATGGGTTTGCGACCAGCATAGATCCAGACCAGCCTGCGCATCCGCGCAGTCTGATCAGGATCCATTATATTCGCTATCAGTTTCTCTACTTGTAATAGAGTTGGTAAGCGAACAACATAGATCCTGATCAGACTGCGCGGATGCGCAGGCTGGTCTGGATCCATGTTGGTCGCAAACGCACTATGTTGGTTTTGTCGTGACACGGCTCAAATTTTGATGAAACGCTAATGATTCTGAATTGTTTCAGTATACACCCAAGAGACAAGATGGACGTTGGGGAACGCCTTGCTTTAGCAGGTCGTGCTGTGGCCTATGGTGAATCGAATATTGACTTCCAGGGTCCTATACCATCCAAATTTACTCTCAACTCAGACCATACTCTTACTATTGAGTTTGATCATGGCAATAGCCCTATTGAGGTCAGACAAAATCGTGGTTTCAAGGTAGTCTTTTTATAATTTTAAATTTACAAGAAACTTGTTTAAGACGCTCTGTGAAGCTATCGTTCAATTATTTTGAAGCTATATATAATCAACGTGAGACTTTTTAAGAAGAGTTAGAGATTTAGAAGAACTTCCTCACGTGAATGCATAAGAGACGTTTAAGAATTACTGTGCAGTACTGCAGTTGATATTGTTTAATATTTAAATGTAACATGGTAATAAAAATGTATTCAAATATTGTAAAGATAAGTTTTTTTGGTAATAGGTGTGCAGTAGACAATTTCTCTATATTTTTAAAAGGAGCGTCTAGAAAACTTTTCAATAAAAAAATGACATTTATTCATTTTAATTAACAAGGTGTGTTGCTCTCACTCATCCAATGGAACCTGCAACATTCGACAATACCAGTATACAAATATAACATCACATGATCAAACAAGTGTTACCATAGATACGTCTGTTTGCCATGGTAACAACAACCACGTGACATCAGTTAAATACGCCTGGGAAATGAGTCCATGTGAGTTTAAAAAGTGCGCCATCTATGGTCGTGATAACGATTTGCCTGCGTCAGGATTTAGATCCTCGTTGCCACGTGTAGTTATATGATAAGAAGGCCTAACTGACTATTAGAATTCATGTTAAACCATATATATTAATAAATTGTCCAAGGATTTGTCTTATTTTGATATGATCAGACAAAGTAATTTGATAAATAAAGGCCCGGCAACATGCTAGTATTCTCTTGTTTGCTTCAATTGAAAAATCGTAGTAACACGATCCAACAACACGTTTCAGTACATATGATTATAATACTTCCTGAATAATGTTTGTTAAAAGCATCATTTTTCAAACTGGAATCAAAGTTAAAACTTCTATCATGGCTAGTAAATAAATATATATGCTATATCTGTCGCATTTTTTTTTATTAAACGCTGTTGAAAAAAACTGTTGTTTAAAGACACAGACACTTTATGTTACAAAAGCTTCGAGAATATAAAAAACGGGCATTTTTCTCAAGTTTGATTTTTTGATATTTTGGTACATCTGGAGGCATGTAGCTTTAAACAAATATAAATGAAAATTGAACGGTAAATGATTGGAGGTAAAACTGACATTTGGTATCAGTGTAAATATAAAATATACATATAATATATAAGTAAACATCGAACCTAATTTTGCAGTAGCTACGATATAGTCAAATATGGCAATAGCTTATTTAGATGATCACTGACTAATGACAATAGTGGTATTTGTGCATATATATTATACCATTTATACTGGTCTGAAATAGACCTGGCTTTCCTGCAGACTTTTCTCGTGTGCATTTGCTCCTCCTTTTATGCAAATAAATCCTTTTGATCATTACTCCACCTTTTATGCAAATTAAAACTTTTTTTCATTAAAAGGAAACTAGTTATCAGCTGTAACTTATAAGTCTTCCATAGCATCGACAATAAAACACATGTTAACATATACGATTACTTTCTTTTTGATCAAGTTTCACGTTTATTCATATGTATATTGATGTTTATTCATATGTATATTGAATAAACTTGAAAGTTGATTTTCAGTTTGTTTTGTTGTACCTTTGGCCAAAGGTCTAATACAGTCTATGTTAAAAAATAATTTAATTGTGAAACATAATTGTAAATGGTGTTTTTCTCCTCCTATATTTGAGAATTATTTTAGCTTCTTTAATATCTACATAATTATATATATATATATATATATATATATATATATATATATATATATATATATATATATATATATATATATATATATATATATATTATGGAACACTAATCTTTGGTTTGATACACATGGGTACATCGCTTATTTATGTAATTTGAAGCTTGATAGTCAATGCTAGTCTGGCGTCTGCTGAAATGGTAAACAATGCACATGGAAGATACATTCGGAACTGCCTCGGCTATTATCTTCGTTATCCGAAGACTGACGGAAACGGCCGAGTAGTTGCGTTTGATGGAGGATAGTATAGGGGCATATTGAGTCTTTCACAACCGTTAAACTTATTCCTGGAGACGGCATCATACTCAGCGTATTCAATCTCATCTATCTAATGTTATTAACATTTTTGTCAAATATTTTTACTATTACATAATATAATTCATACTCTATTTCAATTTTTTATTATCTAAAATGTACATTATTAAATTTAAAACCAGATTTACATAAAATACAACACGTGTTTGTCGTGTTGTTGCAAGATAAAACATTCTTTAAAGTCTGGAAACAAATTTCTTTAAAAGGATGATTTTACAAAATGTCGTTTTTAACTTGAATTCATTAATTCACAATTTGAATGTGATTATACAGTTAGAACTTTAATCATTTTTGTATCCCTGATTGCTAATGATCATACACATGTCTCGTGAGTCACTGGTGTAGGGCTATCGCAAATAGTTGATTTCCATACATTAATGTTAAACACATTTGATATCAACATAAAATGTCAAAACACATTTAATATGAACATAATTAAATGCAAAAAAAAACATTGACATCTTGTGAGGCTAAATGACTGGATGAGAAATTCTATTATATTTGTCTGAATACAACACGGTTCTCGAGAACCAGCTCCAGTCTGCACATAGACGTCATTCATAAACATAAGAATATAAAAACATGTTCATCCCCTTGACGTAGACAGAGTCGTTGTTAACGGCGCATGTTTTCCTTTCGAAATTTTGTTTCGAACCAACTTGAAGACCTTTCTACTGCACAAGAAACTTGCAGCTATAAAAACGCCTTGGAGTGTGTTGAATATAATAAACATGTACCATATTACAGTGTTATTGGTAAACGTTGCCAGAAAAGCAAAAACCCATGTCAGTCCCATCACAGCAGACAATTTGATATACAAGAAAAAAGAACAAAGCTTTCCATTATTGTTTGCCCTTGATCCTTGCTGTCGAGCTCTGGCTATAAAGCAAGAAGTGAAAATGAATCCTATTATATCAATCAACTTAAAGAAAGCAAGTGGTCCGATAAAAAAGAGCATTAAGGCTTTCGTCGATGTTATCCAACATATTCCTTGTCCATATCCGGGTCTAAACTCGCTAAGTGTATCAAAACTTGACTCGTCTATACCAACAGCTGTGGCAACAATTATCATTGGTAGTAGCCATCCATAAACATTGTAGAGAAAAAACCTCTTTGATGTTTTATTTCCTCCAGTAACAATAAATGATCTAGAAAACGTAAGCAATAAGTCGAAAGCGATCACGTTCATCCATGTGAATGATGAAGTGTAAAAATAGTGAACTATTATTGCCAAAGACTTGCACGTAATTGAATAACCTGCAGCATGGCTGATAAAAAGAAATGACGTTTGCGCTGATAAAAGCGAGATAATCAAACATATTAATATTTTCCCCGGAATGTTACGAAGTTCTATAAACATACAGTATATTATTAAAGTAACCGTTAATGCTGAGATAGAGAAAATTAATCCACAGATCGTCACATAACTCTCTGCAGAATTAAAGGTAAAGATGTCCGTGGACCCCGGCTGGTTTTCAAACATGTCTGCACAAAGGTAGACGTCTGTTCCGTTGAAATAAAACATAGATGAGTTGAATACTTTATCCAATGCTGGCACGTAAATCCCTGTTTCGTTTTCAGAACTCCATTCATTTGATTTTAATTTTATGAAAGCGCAGCTTGTTGTATTTTCGTCAGTCTCCTGTTTTAATGTACGCACTTCCGGTATACATCGCCCATTGATGATTATTGTTGTTGGAGGACAAAATATTTTTCTACAATTTTTAGATATTGGGTCATATATTTGATCATTCTTGCAATGAAATTCAATCGCGTTTCCGTTTCCCATTGTGTTTAAATCAACTAGGACACGAAAACTGTAGCCTGGAGGATGAAAAACGATGGGTCCATCGCCTTCATATATCCCTGTGTTGCACAGCAGCAAGTCTTCATCCTCATTATTACACAGAGCACAGTACTTATTTTTGTACTTAGTAAACTCACCGCCTGACGTAAAAGTATACACAATATTGGTCGGGCTTAACTCACACTGACTGTTTTCTTCGGTGCTATTTCCAACCAAAGAACAGGTGGAGACAAAGTCAAACGTTCTACATGATGTAGGTAAAGAATGATTCACTGGAGGATCGTAGAATAATTTGCACTGAGAGTTGTCATTTTGAGATGGGCATCTTTCCTCTACAATCCAAAAATCAAAATCAAACTGAAAATTACAATATGCACAGTACATATTCCGATAAATAAAGTTCTTACGGTCTATCACAGGAACTTTAAAAACAATATTTGGATCATCTTTAACGTTTTCACAGAGATTTCTTGAAAAAGTGTCATTCCATTCCGATGAGCATTTTGTCACCACGTGGCTTTCAATGACTTTGAAATTTCTTAAAGTCAACTTTAAACAATCAAACTGATGCATACCGGGAACATTTTTGGATTTCATGATGGTTGTATTTACAACATTTTCACAACAATCATTAAAAATGGGACACAATGAGTCACAGAAACACGTTCTTCCCTCCAATTCAATAACACCATCGCAGCTTGTTTTCCGAATGCACTCATCCGAATTCAATCCATATCTAGTCACGATCGGAGGCGTAAATTTAAATTGGAAGTCTGGTGATTCAGTCTTAATTTTCCCAATTTCATTTGTCCGGGTAAAGGATTTTGTTGTTAACTCCGCAATGTTATTTCCTGACATATTTTTATCTGTTTCAAACACTAATCCGTCACAAATATAAATAAATGTTGCAAAATATGTAACACAAACTGCTTTAAAAGCTTTGTTCGTATCCATAGTCAGCATTGATAATGTCATGTTCTTCGTTTAAAGGTATAATTTTTAATTTCTTCCAAGTCGTTTTCTAAAGAGCAACAGAAGTCAATTGAGAAAGAGAATTGGTTTTAAGGTTAATCCGTTTCAGTCCAATGGATTTCTCACACAATGTCAACAATAAAGCGTATTGTTGTTAAAATGATTGTGGAATGCAAGCAAACTTATCGTGTCCAAGAGAAAGGATTATTATTATTTCGTAATCTATTACCGTATTACTTGACAATCAAACTTTTTTGTGTAGGTGACAAAAAGCCATTTTGAGCAAAAGGTGTAAAAAGCATCAAACTTTCGCATTATACATTCATGAAAATTGCCGGGAGATAACCATGAGAGATTCATTTTACAGTTTTAATTGGTCTCAAACGGGGGGTATATTCATTAAAAATTATTCCTTTTAAAAACAAATAAGCAATTCAACTTTATTTCACGTGTTTTATGACAACATATCAATTTAAGCTCTGAATAATGAATATATTCTAACAAGATATCCGTTATTGAAAGAGAGGCCTTCAATAATGAAATAATAAAAAATACCTTTATCTGTCATTTGATTTTTAATGTTGTCCAGGAAAATGTCATTCAGCTAAAAGCTGATTCTTTACATTTTCACAACTCGTTTCATATATTAAGTTTAAATCACTGAAAACGAATGTCAAATTATATATTTCTTTGTATTGCAATATTGACCCGAGTCATTTGGATGGGTGTTTGTAGTTAACCCTCTGGATCAGGAAAAGAAACACAGAGCACAGGTCAGCAACTCGAGCCATGTGAGTAAGTAAGTAAGTAAGTAAGTAAATATTTTATTAATGTGTCTTATATAAACATACAAGCAATAAACAAACAAGACATGGATAAACACTAGTATACACCGGCCCAATGGGCCTATAACACAAATAACATGAAGACAATACACCTGCAAACACGTGAACAACATAACAGGAAAGTTTAGATAAAAAAAGAAGAAAGATATTACAGTGAGTTGGCCAACAACGGATTACTAGTGAAACTTTTAGTGTTTATGAACGAATGATTATTAAATTCTTAAATAAATGTATGTAGATTTGAAATATTTTTATTCCCCTTTTACTGTATACTTCTTGTGAATTTGTATTTTGAATGCATCATGGTGCATTTACCCTTTTCAAACATCTAGATAACATGCCAATAACGGGTCAAATCAGCCATTAGCGGAGCACGTGACATACGAATGAGGGATTGTCTCAAAACACGAATTTTCTGTCAAATTCGTCATGAACAAAGAAAATATTGCACAAATATATGTCACCCCTGAATATCAGAGTGTAAAGGGAGTAAAGAATTCAAGAGGCAACTGAATGATTGTGGTTAACATAGTAATGTTATGATTGTATATAATAATGGTGAACTAGATAACTGCTCTCAATGATTTGTGTATGCAACAACCACAAGACAAATGATGGTTGACATTATAATAAATGCATATCTATTTTTTTCAGGATTACAGGGGACAAAGCAGCTCATGAAAACACCTTCTATGTAAAACTTGATTAAAGTGACTGTAACCTTAATGTGTTGCTGTTGTTATTGCTGCTGGTGTAAAACAAAAGCTAAAAGTGCAATATCTAGAAATGTTCATGTTCTATGTGGTCAGTATGATTAGGATATACTTTATTAGAAAAACAAACAAAATTTTCAACATAATTATACTGCTTTACTCCTCCTTAGAAAATTTTGCAATAAAAAACGAACAAAATCATAACAAAATACATGTACTAGTGTTAAACAATTCTGACTATCATTCAAAAAAGGCAATGTAATAATAATTCTGATTGTGCAGACAAATGGATATGAACTTCTATGTCACAATTAATTGTTATAAAACACTAGCAAAAGCTTTAAAAATATGTAATTTAAGTAAAAAAGAATTATTTATTGTTATATGAAACAGACTTGTGACTGAAAAATTGTATTTTTGTTGGGTTTAACGTCACACCAACACAATTTTAGGTCATAGGGCTGGACTTTTGTGTACATTTTTTTGGTTTTCCTTTAGTCTTAGGAAGCATCATTATCTGAAACAATAAAACAAATAAACATTGAGCTGGCATGGATTCATTAAGTATAATTTTACTATTTAATACTTTGACCATTTCTGCATTGAGATGTCTTGGTTAGCATATAAAACAAGAGCTGTCAGAGGAGACAGCTCCACTCGACTAATTAATTAATGGACGCAATATTTAAAGGAAGACAAGACTATGGACAAAATTATCATATAAATGTATTTCTGTATCAACATCAAGAATCCACGTATTTGTTTAATATTTCAGCGACATATGACATGCAAGTGACCATGTCAGACAATTCCAATGCTCTAATGAAAAAGACAACAATTTGAAATCTAAAATTAATCCCTTCAATAAAAAGAATGATAAGAGCTAAACTTATGTGAAGTTTTAAAAGAAAATCATAGTTCAAAAAGGAAGTACTCTTGAAATAAAACGTTGAGTAATGACAAAGAACTGTCTGAACAATTTTCTAAAGTACTATAATGGGGAGCGAGGGGGGGGGGGGTAAATCATAGAAATATTCATTATTTATCACATGTAATGTTGGTGATAATAAGTAACGTAGATGCCTTGAGCAATGAAAAAAATGGAGAAGTAATAAAATAATTTAGTTTTATTAAATTTTGAACAAAATTTTAAGTTAAAGCCTAGTCTTAAAATATACTACATACATTTGGAGTCACATATTCTGTAGGAATAATTCTGTAAAAAGTCTTTCACAAATCATGTTGGCGATGATGTAAAGGAACATATATTTGAAGTTTGAAGTGGATACATTAAGAAATAAAGAAGTTGCAGTAAAAACAATATTTTTAATGAAAAATCGTAATCCAAGGGGAGATAATTACAGAAATAGTTTTGCCAGAGTTATCAACCGTGTCACATAAGATGTGGTTGATGATAAGGAACATTAATTATGATTTGAAGTTTGAAGTTGATGCTTAAAGAAAAAAAATGTAGATGTAAAAATTATTTTACTGTAAAATTACTGCACAAAAATCTTAAACTGAAATCAAAACACAGGCGCTGGGTGGGGACAAGTCTCAATATATATATGTCATATAGATAACTGAATATGAAAAAATATGTTCTTTGTATCTGATTTATTTAATAACAATGATTTATGATGTTATATATAGTCTGGAAAAAGACTGGATACCTACGTACATGTAGCCTGTAACAGTATTTAACTGTTGCAGCTGTTTATACTGCATAAAATACTTTTTTTGGCATGGACTGCATAATTCAGTTGTAATATTAACATATATCATTTAAACTTTATATTACTTATTTATTTATTTGGTCTACAAACTAAAATTTTGTAAAAAAAAAATATTTTTATAACAGGTTGTATAACTTTGAGGCGGACCCTTCCAATACATTGCATGATCCGCTTTTGGACAACTCGGTGCGATTCATTTGAATAGCGCTAACAAAATAATTCCTCAAGTATCTTTTAAACGGTTGGTGTTGCAGGTAGTTAACATATTGGGCATCAAATTTCTACCAGCTTTGATCCAATATCTTTCGAGTTTTTATGATAAATAAGGCAACAATTTCAAATATGCGTTGTCAACGGCGCTAAATTTCACGAGAAACGGACACGCTTGGTTAAGCATCTGAGTTAATCTGATATGAATTGCACGGATGTTTACTCTTTTTTTCCGCTGTCAAGTAGCTAACATCCTAATGCACATGCCTGTTAGGTAAAAACATTTTTAAGCTCAAAACTGTTGGAAGAATATTTCGTTAAATTACGGACTGATCCGTTATTGGCTATGATCCGCTATTGGCTAACTCACTGTATTTATCTTCAGTTCTCACTCAAATGAAATACTAATTTATTCTAAATAGTTTAACCACAAGAAATATAATAATATTGTCCGTAAACACCGTGCATATCCAGTAACGCAGGAATGTGCAATTATCATAAAAGTTACGCCGAATCTGTGCAATGTTACTGACAAAACGAAGGCAAGTAAACGAACCAAAATATTTTATTCTAAATAAATTTAACGAAAATAATAAGCGCATACGGCTGCTACTACATTATACTTTAACCAGCAAAAATTTTTTTTACAGGAAGTTGTTTACTTTCTTAGATCATTCGTGAGAGAGACAACATGATTACCGTTTTGAAGGTGTCTTTTGAACATTTTTCAAACAACAAATGTTGTATACATATTGTTATAGTAACAATAGATGGAAGCTGGTAATATAGGATTTAGCTACTTTTATTGAAATAACCGGCGTTGCTACAGTGCTTTATTCACGAATTCGGCGTTACCTCGTGAAAATGGTCTCAATGATAAATTTAATGTAATTCAATACGAGAAGATTGGAAAATGTCTCAGGTAAACCGAATTTAAAAAATCATAAAGTTATATGTACGTTATTGTATTTAAAGATATCAACGAAACTAAAAATCGCCATCAAAACGCTAGTCAGGTCGTTATTTTCACGAATGATCTTGAAAAATAAACAATATCATGGACATATTTTTGATGAGGCTTAAAGTATAATGTCTCAGCAACCGTATGCGCTAACTCATTTCTTCCAATTTGGTGTACAATAAAAATATTGGTCCATTTACTTATTGCGGTGCTCGTTTTAGCCACTAAACTGCACAATTCCTGCGTTATTTACACATTCCTGCGTTACTGGATATACACGGTGGTAAATATATTTGACAAATATGAATCGAATGCCCAAAATTTACAAGTTACATTCAAGATTAGTTACCATTTGAATACGTTGAATTATTATGACAGATATTTCATAAGATATATGTATCACCTGTTCATGGTTTATCTCAATATCTTAATATGATTGTAACAGCATGTACAAATTAAACACGTTTATTCAAAAGTTCTGAATATGTTTACGTGGTATGATTTTAATTTTCGAGTACTTATTTTTAACCAATGCTTAAACGAAAACGAAAATTTGACATTGATGGCTTAGCTTAAATTGAAAAATCTAAAGATAACTGACCACGTCCCTTTAATGCATTATATCATCTTGCCAAACTATTTTTAAGTCGATAATTACTCTAGCATACAGTTACTGCGATAATAAGGGATTATCAAAGATTATGGAAAAAAAACCGGAAATGGCATCTTCATACAAGAGTCCCTGACCAGAAAACGAGAAAGCATCGCTTATGAAGCCAGGAAACTTAAAAGGGAACACAAACTAGTAAATACATGGGTTGCAGGTGGTAACATTTATGGAATAATGTGTGTTAAAAACAAGGAGACAAAGATTATGATCAGAAGTATGGAAGCGATACAACAAATCAGAGAAGGTATTCTACCAAAATATCAATTACCATCATATCCATAAACAATTAAAAAGACAAACAAAGTAATAAAACTTATATGGCATTTAAATGTCAAATAGTCAAACAGTAACGTTTTTGTTTGTTTACATTCTATTAATAGCGATACGAATTATAGCTATTTATAACTGATGTATTTTTAAATACCTGGTTTACCAATTTTAAAATTAGACAGTTATTCTAAAAATAGATTATTCGGCTACCTGTCACAGGTGTACAGTATGGTTTACAGTCCGTGTTAATATTCTTTATATTTTTGCTTCTTTTTATACTCAAAAATTAAACAGATCTCCTTTTGAAAAGTCAGTTATCATTATGCAAACATACTCTTGATCAAACATTTAATGTACCTCATACATTTTAATAGGTACATATGAAACAATTTTGAAGTTAATGTTATCGCGCGAGCGGATCTTGTGCAGTATTGTTATAATAAACTAACTATAGATGTTTCTTTTCTTTTTTGATGATTCATATCCAATTTTTTTTTTGTCTTAATTTCTGTCGTTTTTTTTTTGTAATAAATATAGTGTAAACTTTTTTTTTTGAAAACATAGTAGAAAAAGACAACAAGAAACTGCAATAACTGTTTAGGTATGGCCTTACATCGATATGCTTGAACGAGCGAATGAGGCGTGATTTTTCAGCATGTACAGAGTTTTCTTCTTTCTTTTTTTTCCTTTACATGTAAAAAATGAGTTTTGTTCATGTGCTTTTTTCTGTTCTATTTGTGTAAGAAAGCGTTAATTTATTTTA
Organism: Ruditapes philippinarum; assembly: GCF_026571515.1. Taxonomy (NCBI): domain Eukaryota; kingdom Metazoa; phylum Mollusca; class Bivalvia; order Venerida; family Veneridae; genus Ruditapes; species Ruditapes philippinarum. Next base: position 84,786 of record NW_026865936.1, read on the forward strand.
ATAATAAGATAAAATATCTTGATAGGTCTAGTTTAGAAAGAAAGTATATAGTTTTCTCCTGGTTATCTTCTATCCTTCGCCTTAATCGGGAAGGAGTTTTACTTTCAGTGGGATGGTTAGACTCACTGGGTAAAATATGGTATACAATATCCTGTGAAGCTACCAGTATGAATTTCTATTACTGTCTATCCGGCTATGTTATTTATTTATAATATTATATTTTTGTGTATCTATAACTAAGTGACCTGTAATACTTTTTAGGTGTCAAACAAAATACAATTATTTTTATTCTTTGTAACACAAAATTAACTTTTTTTGCTATGTTTCCCCGTGTTTATTCAAACAAGCCTGAAGAAAAAAAAAATATTTAAAATATTGCATCTAATATATTTATAATAATTATCCTACGTACTATTTTCTGAATTTTCTTCGTATGTTGTTAATCCAATTTAGTTGTTTTAATTATTCTTCAATTTCTTTTCTTTCTAAAATTGTTGCTGTATACTTATTGTTGTGTGTCGGTCGTCACCGGTTGCTCTCCATTAACAATTTAATTATAACGATCCCATTATTGCCTGCCTGGACAATGCCACTTACATACCGAAATGATTATAGTTAAAGACTTACTGTTATGGCGGGCAATTGCGGGGTCGTTGTGATTATGAGCAGATAACTCATGATGTAAGACGTATGTACAACAATTGTCTCCCTTTTATTACAGTTTTTATTACATTTTTTACTTTTTTTATCTACTACTTAGAGCAGGCGACATTGAGTCAAATCCAGGCCCCCCGAGATTAGTAAGGAAAATTTTTTAACTATATACCACCAAAACATTCGTGGCATTAGAAGTAAACTAGACTTTGTAAATGACAACTTTCTCGATTATGATATTTTTGTGTTTTACGGAAACAAAGTTGGATGCAAATGTTCAAGATAACAACTTAATTTTACCGGGGTTCGATCATATGTTTCGTAAGGATATTTCATGTCATGCTGGGGGTTATTAACGTATGTTTCCGCTTTTTTAAGACCAAAACGTGTAGATGTTTTGGAAAACATCCTTCCAGAATCGCTTTGGATAGAAATTAAAGACAAAAAACATTCATATCTATTATGCACTTTATATAGGCCCCCTCATAGTACGGTCGATTTTTGGGATAAATTAAATAGGTGTCTCGAACAGGCTCTAGAGATGCAAAACCACATAGTCATGGTAGGAGATATAAATGAAGACCAGCTGAATTATTCGAATCATAAACTTCGCGACGTGTTATTACTGAACAATATGACCAACGTTATTCAGGTACCAACTCGTGTTACACCAACTACCAGTACATTAATTGATCCTATAGCAACAACAAATAACATTCATGTTTTTAGATTCGGAATTTTCGAAACACCAAACGAGATAAGTGATCATTTCGGCACCTACATTTTTTTTCAAAATTGAATTTGAATTCAAATAAACCATTTAAAAAGAAGAGTATGGAAACTACAATAACGCTGATTTTACTACATTTAATACCCTTATTCGTGATTTCGATTGGTCGTTAATTATCAGTGAAAATATTGATATTGCATGCGAACATTTTACCCAAACACATGTTTTTTAGATATTGCTAAGCGATGCATTCCTACGTATATTAGCGTTAGTAAGGCCTAAAGATAAACCTTGGTTTAATTCCGAAATTCGAAAAACTACGCGACTTAGGGATAGACAATTTCATAAAGCATTGAATTCAAATAACGTACATGACTGGAATAAATACAAAAAAAAAACAAGAAATAAGGTAAATAATATGAAAAAACATGCCAAAAACGTTTTCTACAACAATTTAGAATTTTCACTTAACGATCTTAATAGCAATGATTCGCGCAAATATTGGAAAACGGTAAAAATGCTCGTCAAAGAAAACTCTTCTGATTCGGGAAATATTCCACCTCTTATTAAATGTAATAACACAGATATATCATATTCTGACACAGAAAAAGCAAATACACTGAACGATTTCTTTGTTTCAATTTCAAATATTGACGATTCAAACACTGAACTTCCGGATTTTTTCATTCAAAACACATTCAAAACTTAATAATATTTTAATTACAGAACAAGAAGTTACCGATATATTAGATAATCTTATCATAAATAAAGCTTCGGGTCCCGACGAAATTAGTCATAGAATGTTGAAAGAAACATCTAAATCAATATGCAAACCTCTTTGTTTACTCTTTAATCGATCTTTAAATGACAATATGTACCCATCTAATTGGAAACTTGCTCATGTTATGCCTTTATATAAGAAAGGAAATAAAGATGAAGCATCTAAATTACCGACCAATATCACTAATAAGTTGTGTCGGAAAAGTAAATGGAAAGAAATAATTTAAAACATATATATAACTATTTTAATGAACATTCACTTATTTTTCAAACCAATCAGGCTTCCTTCCAGGCCACTCCACTATTTATCAATTTAATAGACATTTATAACCAAATTTGTAAATCCTTTGATACTAGGGAATCAACATGTATGATTTTTTGTGTGATATTTCAAAAGCTTTTGATAGAGTTTGGCATAAAGGTTTAATTTTTAAGTTAAGACAATATGGAATTGAAGGAAACTTGATAAAACTGGTTGGAAAATTATCTAAAGAACAGAAGTCAAAAAGTTTTTGTTAATACTTCGTTTTCTTTACCTAGGTATTTATACGGTGGAGTCCCCCAAGGCTCGGTCATTGGGCCTCTTTTATTTTTGATTTACGTAAACGATATAGCGGATTCCCTTTTAAGTGTAACAAGACTCTTTGCAGACGACAGTTCTCTTGCAGTAAACATCAAACAATGTAAACACAAATCGAAGAAAACTATTAATCACGACCCTTGATAACATTCTTACTTGGTCAAAACAATGGTTGGTTAACTTTTAATCCAGCCAAAAACAGAAGCGATGTTCTTTACATATGTCAATCGAAATCGACCTAATTTATACTTTTAATAATGTTCAACTTAATTTTGTAGACCACCATAAACATCTAGGTGTTACATTTAGCCAAGACGGTAACTGGCATGAGCACATCGCAAATATAGTATCATCTGCATCAAAAAATACTAGGTTCAATGAAATTGATAAAATTCAAAGTTAAAAGAAATACTCTTAATCATATATATGTTTCCTATCTTCGTCCAAGGCTTGAATATGCATCAATTGTATGGGATAACTGTTACACAATATGAAAAAGAAACCTTAGAAAAACTACAATATGAAGCAGCAAGGGTTGTAACAGGTCTAACTAGATCTGTTTCAATTCAAAATTTATAAACGAAATAGGATGGCTTTCATTAGACGACAGGAGAAAAATGCAAAAAACTTATTTTAATTTATAAAGAAAAACATAACCTTTTGCCGTTATATTTATCACAGTTATTCCCACCAACCGTCGAACATGTTTCCTCACATTTATACTCGCTACGAAAATAATGCTAATTATGCTTCAATAGCAAGAAGAACAGAAAATTTATGCTAAGTCTGTCATTCCGTCCTCTATACAACTATGGAACGAATTACCAGCCCATATTAGAGAATCAGAAACATTATCAATATTCAAAAATAAGCTTAAAACATTATATAAAGCTCCTATTGTTCCACCATTTTATATTGAAGGCGATCGTGTATCTGCTGTCTACCATGCTCGCATTAGAAATAAATGTAGCAATCTGAATTCTGACCTTTTTTACAAATCATCTACTTCTAGTGCAGCATGCGATTGTGGTACTACTAATTGAAGATGCCGAACATTTCCTATTCCAATGTCGAAAGTATACAATACAAAGAAGAAAACTATTTACAAACACCAGAGAATTCCACCCGCTTAGTACTAAAAAGCTACTCTTTGGCATTGAAAATTTAACCGACTTTCAAAACAAAATCTTATTTCAGCATGTTCAAAAATTATATCAAAGAAACAAAGAGGTTTACATAAAAAGTTACTACATTGTTTTTTATGGTAATTAACTATAACAAGTACTTAAGGTTATTTTTGCTCATTACAAACAAATGGGTATCTGCTTAACAATTTGATGATGGGATTGTTGGTGGTAGTGTCCGACACACAAACTGATACAGCAACATTTCTTTTCTTGTTTTCTGTTCTTCCCTCTTCTATCTTTTCATCTTAAAATGAAAATGTATTGTTACTTAATGCATATTTACTTTAATGTATAACTTTCTTTACTTTATGAAACTAATGTTAATCATTTACAGGGAAGGGCCCACGATAATGTTGTAAAAAACTTTTGGCCCAACCCTTTTGTATATTGTGTAATTTTGTTAATGTAAATGAATTGAAATATATTTATATATGCAATAAAATATTATTAAAACTAAATCAAAGATTATAGAAAAAAACATAAAGATTGTTCAAACCTATATGTATATCAATAAAATATGATAATAAAGTTCAGATTACAATGTCATAAAATGTCCTAATACAGTCCAAAAATTAATAAATATTTAAATGAATAAATAATCATCGCATCAGTGTCTATGAAACAAATGGTCACTACGTCTCATGTATGCCAATACTAAGAATCTACATGTTTTTTGTTTTTTTATGCGTTTACTTAAAATAACGCCGCCGGAAAGACATATGGGCAACCGTACACTCAAGTCGGGCCATCCAAGAGCGTCCCGCCGAGATTTTTTCGTCGATGTTTTCCCAAGCTTTTATTGGTGGAGGAAGACCCCAGGTGCCCCCACACCCCGGGGCATTATTTCAGGCACGAGCGGGCATCTGGGTAGAACCACCGACCTTCCGTAAGCAAGCTGGATGGCTTCCTCACATGAAAGTTTTCGACCCGAGTGAGGATCGAACCTACAGCGGTGAGGGACCTGTGATCTCAAGTCAGCGACCTTAACCACTCGGCCACGGAAAGTTCTGTGTTATATTAACTCTACTGATTATGACACAAATTAACAAGGAGGAACATATGTACCGTGGTAATATTAAAACATAAATGCATATTATTATGGAAAGCCATGGCTGTCTGATATTGTTCTTTTTCAATTTATTTAACCATTTGGGTAATATAAATAAGTTTATGGCTGATATTGTTCTTTTTCAATTCATTTAACCATTTGGATAATATATAAGTTCACTTCGACTATATATGAATTGAAAACACCTTCATTTAACCGGAATCCATTATATTAATCCACAGTTACACTATATGAAACCATACCGTCAGTGTATGAAACCGAGATAGCAATATATAAGTTGATTTTTCTCAATATATGATTCCAGTTCTTCAATATACTGTACCAAAGTAGCCATATATGGTACCAGATGTCCTGATATGAAACCGAATTATCAATATATTAATTCATTTTACAATATATGAAACCAATTTATCAATATATGAAACCAAAGTAGAAATATATAAGTTGGTTATCACATTATATGATACAAATTCTTCAATGTATGGTACCAAACCAGCCATATATGGAACCAGATATCCATATATTGAACCGAATAATCAATATATTAATTCATTTTACAATGTATGGAACCGAAGTAGCAATATTTAAGTTGATTATGAAATTTTATGATACCAATTCTTCAATGTATTGTACCAAAGTAGCCATATATGGAACCAGATGTCCTGATATGAACCGAATTTTCAATAAATTAATTCATTTTTACAATTTATGACACCAATATGGAACAAAAGTAGCAATATATGACTTGATTATTACTTTATATGATACCAGTTCTTCAATATATTGCACCAAAGTAGACACATATGGAACCAGATGCCCTTATATGAAAACGAATTATCAATATATTAATTCATTTCATGTACGCAACAGGTTATTAATGTTAGTAAAGTGAAGGTAATATGTTGTCAAATCATGGTCTTTCATAGTTCTGACTCGCAAAACTTTATAACATTTTTCTCAAATATATAATTCTTACTAAACTCGTTCAAAAAAATTCAGTTTTGAACTTGCACTCATTCAATAACGTCTATTTCTTTCATCAGATGCGGCATTTAACACTCGTTAATACTAAATAAAAAAATATTATGAATTATGAAAAAAATATCTTGATCGATTATAACCAATATATTGACGCTATGTTCTTTAAAAATTATTGTATTATAGATGATGTACGATGTACAAATCTAAATAATACGGAATCTTTCAGTTCGCACCGTGATGTGAACATAGTATGGTTATTTTCGTGTTGTTGCATGTTAACTTGTCCTGATATACCACGACATTTTAACTTATTTAAGTGAATGAACTATACAATAATATGATCATCACGACTTATATAAACACGCCAAAATGTGAAGAATTCGTATGTAGACATAGTTTATATAGTCTTATTATATAAAATATGTCAACAAATCAACATTATGTAATCAATTGATTGTAATTTATATCAACAAAGACAAATGTTGAAATTATATATTGTCCAAATGGTTAAATAAATTGAAAATGAACAATATCAGACAGCCATGGCTTTCCATAATAATATGCATCATCAATCCATGCAACTAAACATACATTTTGGTGATATAACTGCAAAGGTGAAAGAATTTCTATGTGTCTATTCAACATGACTATGTTAATTTTCAATAACACTCACTGATCAAAACGCATTCTGTTCTGGTCACTGACCTATGGCTGTTTTACAATTACTGGTAAGAACATACTTTATACTATCTATACCTGGCACGTTTGTTCTTTTAATTGTTTACCAATCGATTAGTGCATCTTTCTATATAATTCTATGAAAAGTAAATTAACGAGGTCGAAAATTCTGATGGGTAAAATAAAAAAAATATGAATTGTTGTGTTTCCCTTTATTATGCATAGGAAAATTTCTTTTTAAATATTCATACTCTTCTTCACAATTCATATAATTTCAGGTATACATTTGGTTATTTTCATTCTTAAATCAAGATGTGGGAGCAGTATTTCCTGGATTTTAATACAAATTAAGGGATGCTCTCGTGACCCATTACTTCCGGCTAGGATATACCTGGAAAGAGATATGTGGATTCATTTGCTGTACACACAACATGATGATAACTCTTCGACAGATCCGTCGGATCGTTCAACGCTTAGGACTAAGAATTAAGATACGGTTTGTACTCTCCTTAACCCAAGTAAGGCAACTTTGCCACTGTGGTTTCTCAAATTCGGGCTACCGTACAATCTGGAGAGTATTAAAGTCATCAGGTAATGTTGCTGCAACTCAAGACACAGTGAGACAAATAGTCAAGGCGATGGACCCAGCTGGTGTCAACTTACGGTTAAGTCGTCGGTTACGCAGACGAATATAATTATGTCAATCGCGGTCATAACTTTATTATTCACATTGACGGATACGATAAGCTTAAACCTTTTGGGATATCAATACATGGGGCTATTGATGGTTACTCAAAAAAGGTGCTGTGGCTGAGAGCAGCATACACAAAATTTAATAACGATCCAAAGAATATTGCAAGATATTACATTGAATACATTAAAACAATATATCAACTGCCGATGGTTGTTTGTGCGGATTACGGCACAGAAAATTCTGTCGTTCGAGATCTTCAAATGGCTTTAAGATATAGTCATGGCGATTGTATGTCTGGAAGAAAAAGCTTAAATGTTAAAAAACATGAATTCACGATGTTAAAACTTTAAATTCACGAAAATGACATTGGGAATTAACGAAGTTGAAAAGTCCCCACCGGCCTTTCCGTACAGTACCAATCTCATTCATAATATTCTTTAAGTTGTCAAATTTACATTTTATTACATTTTAATTAATATAAACAAGTGTGTATTAATTCAGGGTAGCTGATAAGAATCGCCACGGGCACAAATGCTATTTTTATATTGTTGATAATTAACTTAAAAAATTCACTAGACCACGGCTTTAACACAAACATTATTATCACATAAATCGCGGCGCAGGAGTATAATAAAGCCATTTAATAAAAATGATATTACACTCATTTGCGATATAGAAACATAGCGTTAAAGCGCGCTAATGTTAGCGTTACACTATAGGCGCGTTATTGAAAAAATACTCATTTTAACATTTTATTGTCCTTATCTTATATATGTGATAAATAGATAGAGGATATTCAAGTTTTTTCTATAAATACATGATTTATTTTCATCGAGTGGTATGAAAATAAATATTTCATGAGTGGCGGTAGCCACGAGTGAAATATGGTAATTTTCATGCCACAAGATGAAAATAAATCATATATTTATAGACAAAAACTTGAATTTTCTGTTTATTATATACATTTTTCTCTTTTTTGCGATAAAATTTGAAAGACTTTCCCTTAAATTTTGTGTACTGGCAGAATCTAAAAGAAAGTAGTCCGGCAAGACACCAGTGAAAATACGGAAAATATGTTTCACTGCAGTGAAAAATAATTTTTACAGTGAAAATACAGAAAATGAAAATACGCATTTTATTTCATTAATATTTCTCAATATTTCATTTATAAGTATATAATAAAATATTATATTCGTGTAGATTCAATACTAAATTTATTGAACTCGTTGAATAAAACAATATTATGCTTCGCATAATATGATTTTATTCAACTCGTTCAAGAAATTGAGTATTAAACTACACTCATTCAATATCCTCTATTTATTTTTAATTTTAACAAAACGCTTCTTGATTTGGTGTTGCTTTTTGGGGGCTACATGGAAATGACAAAGCTAAAACGTTCCAGTGTTCCGTGGTATTTTTCATAAAATTCTGCATATCATGTCTCCATGAACATTGCTAATATTTCTGTCAACCGCCTAAGAATGGCCCGCGCATGTGCAAAGAGGGTGCCGTTTCATAATAATACTGATAGGATTACGAATCGTGAATATAAGATGATCGGTTTTGTCTTTGAAATGATTTAGAGATGACTTACTACAAAGTGAACAAGTATTTTAATTTGCACATTGCAAACAGAGCTTACAATCCGGTCCAATGCAAAAAAGGGTGTAAAATATACAAAAATAGCCCTTATTCCATTGCTAACGCAGCAGAAATAAAGTGAAAAGTGCACATGACACAACGTCTCATTATTGTGAACATTTGTGCCAAGTGAACATTTGTGCCAACTATTAACAAAATCCCTTGCTTTATGAACAAGTTATAGACCGGACACAAAATATACCCTATAACAGACTATTTTAATCTTTGACCTGTAGGTGTGACCTTGAACTTGGAGGTAGTGGTGCTCGTGTTGCGTATGACACATCATCTCATTTTTGTGACAATTTGTGCCAAGTATTTTCAAAATCCATTGATCTATGACGATGATATAGACCCGACATAAAATATACCCTCTAACATACTATGTTATTTTTTTCCTCTAAGTGTGACCTTGAACTTGGAGGTAGGGATGCAGGTGTTGCGCATGACACATTGTCTTATTAATGTGGCTATTTGTGCCAAGTATTTTCAAAATGCTTTGATCTATGAAAACGTTATGGACCGAACACAAAATATACCCTATAACAGACTATGTTAATATTGACCTCCGAGTGGGACCTTGACCTTGAAGGTAGGTCAAACCGTTTTCCGATATGTCCAATTCCAAATCTAAATGCAAGTAATTGTTCTGCAGAGTGCTCTCCTCTTTATTTTTTTGTACGGAGTATTTTCATTGGTCTAAGGTTTTCACACAACCAACATGCTCTAAAATACTCATTTCAGGGAATTGTTTATTCATTTGTAAAATGGTATGCTCATATATTTAATAACCAACCCTTGACCTTGCACTGTTTTGTATTTGAAGCAGTCCATTCCTTCAAAGTTTCAGAGATTTCAATCATGGTCAAAATGCACTAGTTAAAGATCCTGGTCAGATTGCATGGATTGTCCGGTTGGCCTCCTGGCCCCATGTTCACTAACACAAGATCATGATCAAGGAACAAATGATCCTAGTTTTGCTTTTCATTGTTTTATAAAACTTAAATTGAGAGGGTTGTCCTAGAATTAAATGGTATAATAAACAGTGTAAAAAATTTACTGATTTGCACACAAAACAAGCCTTTTCAGGGATGATATCGACAAATAACATATATCATCGGATCAAAATATTAAGGTCAATTTAGGGATCAGGAACAATATTTGGGTCAACTGTCAAAATGCCTATATCTTGTTAAATAACAATAAATTTATTCTAAAATTTTAGAAACAGGTTATTTAAAGCCCAATTCTATCAAGTAAATATCAATTCAATGAGGATAAACAATGGAAAATATTTGAGATTTTTTAATTTGATCCTGATCATGATCCTAAAATCTTAGTGAACATGGGCCTGGCTCTAGCTTTCCACTTTCAGTTTCCAGCAGGTTAAGAGCCCAAACCTCCAAAACTTTTTCCAGAATGTAACCCAGGTGAAACAATTGACTCGACTTATGACAATTCAATAATGAACAACAATTAATTTTGTTTGGCCTGCTCAACCATTTTGTCAACTAGGCCTTTTGTTAAACAAATAATTTCATATATGATAAAACAAATCAACAATCTTCAAATGAAACATTCTTGTATCAGAAATAGTTGATTTTCAAATTCACGAGAGCAATAAATCTGTTATGTAACAATTCTACAATCATTTTATCAAGACACTTAAGTGTAAAAAGGGAGAGTAAACTCCCTTTGGAAAATATCAGATAAGCACAGAAGAGTTGTTTCCCCTTGAAAAATAAAACTTGTACAGTTGTGCAAGAGTTCTCTCCCTTACATCATACAACAATCTCATTTCAATATAATAGTTTTTTGTTCTTGTTTTTTTTTTTTTTTTTGGAATATTGCCAAACTTGAATGTTATCCATGATAAGAAGGCTGAAGTATGAAGTAAATTTGAACCAAAACTTTAATGTTGTTTACATCTTCATGTTGATCCTTTTCATGAAATTGAGTAATAATCTCAAAAAATTATATTCAGTCCCATTATGTAAAAAAAACAGTTGAGTCCCTTTTACAAGGTAAAGATATTTATATTAGCCATAAGAGCAGCATCAATACAAATGTCTGAGGACAAATAATGAGTCAATATAAAATATCACTCATGTTATGTCAATTTAATTAATTTACAACACTGTGTATATATTTCAAAAGTTAATCTCCTTGTTTTGTAGTTGATTAATAAATGTTATGATGACAGGAAATACAGCAGCCTCTGTAAACTTTTACCTCTTCATAACATTCTTTCCTAAATTTTGTCTATACAATAAATGCAACCTCTGCAGAGCAATCACCTCTCTACAACAACATCATTTCTTTCCCAAAGAAAGATTTTAAAGTTACCTTTGCAGAACAAACATCTCTACAACAACATTATCATTTTTGTCCTAAAGTAAGACTTTAAAATAAACCTCTGTAGAGTAATCACCTCTCTACAACAACATTTTCATTACTTTCCCAAAGTAAGACTTTAAATTAAATGTAACCCCTGCAATCACCTTTTTACAACAACATTTTATTATCATTTCTTTCCCAAAACAAAACTTTACAATAAATGTAACCTCTGACAATATCTCTTGCCTGCAACCAAAATTTTTGTCTCCCATAAGGGTGGTTGCTATACAGAAGTTGTTAATTACTTACAATTAATATATACTTAATGTCCTATTCATCTTTATATAAAAATATTTTTTCTGCAGCAGTACTTCATTTGAAAGTATTTAAAACAAGAACATATATAATACACATAATTTAACTACAGGAATTATGTGTAATAAATATCAGCTGTTGTATTTCTGTGCAGTTTAACTTGATTTTAAATGATAAATATAAAACAAAATGTTTCATTTTTCTGTTTAAGACTGATATTACATGCCCATTCAATTTTGTTATTGTTCTGATGAAATGTTTATTGGAAACAGAAATAAATATCAAAAATAACAAGCAATTATCAAAGTATTGCAAGTAATATAAAAGTCCCCTACTGGTAAGAAACCATTGCAACATTTTCAATTTAGCCATTGTGGAAGACATGAATCAACTTCAATCTTAGGAGTTCTTTGTTTATCTGTATCTAATAAGTAATGTGTTAAGTGTCCATGACTTATGAGGAAATTATATTTATACAACAAATCTTAAATCTCAAGTAGATACCATTCATAGAATTTAAGATGAAAAGTGAAAAATATAACAATTTTCAAATATATAAAAGTAAAGTTTATTTCTGTAACATAGTACTCCGACCCAAAATACAACATAGACATTGCAATGGAAAATACAATATACCATTAATAGTAACAAAGAAGAAAATTAGAAAAAAATCTAACAATTTTCAAATCAATTCCAAGTAAAAAATGAAAATTTAAGGATGATAATTCTGATTATTATAAAGGTGCTAGAATAATGGACCTAATGCCACATATGAAGTGGGTGTGATAAGAAACATATATTCAATGTTTGAAGTAGGTATGTTAAGAAATAAAGAAGTTGTATAAAAAAAAGCAACAACATTTTTTTAAAGAAAATTGCAAGTTCAAGGGGGGTAAATCTAATAAATTTGTTGCTAGAGTTGCGAAGCTTGACATGCAAAATTTCCATAAGGTCATGATGCCATCTTTTTTATATTTTAAGTTTCATAAAAATGTTTTCTGTACTTTTGAGTAATCACAAATATTGTTATATTTGCCATATTTTAAGTGGCCATAGCAACCAAATTTTACAACATAAGAAGAAAAGAAGATGTTCATAATTTCCAGACTGCTATTTAACTATATTTCAAGCTTCATTAAAGTATTCAGTACTTTTTGCATCACCATAGGATAAGGTTTCGTGGACGGATGGATATACAGAAGGACAGAGGGTAAACCTAGTCACATCTGGTCAAACTGATAAGGGACTAAAAACAATATTTGAGCCGCGTCACGACAAAACCAACATAATGGCTTTGCGACCAGCATGCGCATCCGCGCAGTCTGATCAGGATCCATGCTGTTCGCTATCAGTTTCTTTACATGTAATAGAGTTGGTAAGCGAACAGTATGGATCCTGATCAGACTGCGCGGATGCGCAGGCTGGTCTGGATCCATGCTGGTCGCAAAGCCATTATGTTGGTTTTGTCGTGACGCAGCTCATTTATGTTTCAAATAAAAATGTGTTAAAAACACCTAACATTTCAAACTTCTTACACTCGGCCCATTTTCTATACCAATCAAAATGTTTTATTTTTGTATTGGCCCCATTTTCCTTATGTTTCTCAGCTGCCCTTTGGTAAAACATAATTTGGCAAAGAGGGTGATCTAATTTCAACAAGCTAATATAATAATGAATGTTTAATTAAATTTTTATCAAAACTGCTCAAGTTGATGGTCTTTACCGGAGTCATAAACAATGTCTTAATTGGTTCTATTATATCTTTTTTGGCATGCAACACATCAATCAACATGCTAAATCTATCCGTCCCCCTCACGGCACTGCCAAGCACACAACTCTGTATTAATCAGTTGCCATAGATATAAAATGTTTAATGTCACATTATCAATTCACATGTAGATCCTCTATCAAATGTTAAACAACTTGTCCAGCAAGCATCAGTTCTGTAAATAAAATATTTTATTTATAATTCATAATGAAAACTGTCTTTGGGAGAAACAATTTTAACTACTTACATATGTATAGTAGAATTTGAGTCTTTGTTACTAAAGTTATTTTTTGCTACTCAAAGCATTATACAAATATTCACATATCATATGGAAAAATCTGATGTCCTTTGCAGAATTCAAAAACAGTGTTGAGGGGAAAATGTTGTTTTTTTTTCCACATGGCCACATAAGCCCTCTTCCTCCTATTATAAGTGATCAACAATTTTCTTGAGTAATTGTCTTATGAACTTACCATGGTTTGATTAAGAAATAATATATCCCAAACTGTGATTTTATAGCTCAATAACATCACTGTTTGGAGTTCGGATGCGAGGAATTATATCACGAGGGCGTAGCCCGAGTGATATAATGTTGCGCATCCGAACGACAAACAGTGATGTTATCCAGCAATAAAATCACCGATTTGGATATATTATTTCGATTCTAACACGACATAAACAAATAAATGCTGCCGTACCTGCTATTAAGCAAAATTGCGCCTGATTTGTTTCCGTACTTATTGTCAGCGCATCGGATTTCATAGTGATTACGTCACATGTACAATGATTACGTCACACATCTAAATATAGAACGCCAAACAGTGACTCTATTGCATAATAATACACACTTTCGGTTCTTCTATGTTCAATAGGGAAAAATGCGGGTCGTGTTAGAATCTTGGATAATGTATGGGAGGAACTTCTATAGTATGGCAACAACTGTTTCTTTGTGGCCTAGTAATCAACAAGATACAGATTTATTGTTAGTTTTCAGAATTTTCAAAATACTATAGGAACTCGGGAATAGGACAGCATACTGCGGTGTATACTTTCTAACTTTTACAGGCTTTACTTTTTTGTTTGTCTGACATTTGAATATATTTTCATATCATCCAATTGAATTGTCTTGAAGAAAGTAATCTCAATTTAATATAATCTGCTAGTTTAAGGGCCATGATGGCCCTGAGGTCGCTCACCTGTATATAGGCCCCCCAACCCCGGGCCAATTTTTACCCAAGGGCTTTTATTTGTTTATTTGAACAGACTTGGTAGACACCCATAAGAAGATGTTTCATGCTAAACATCTAAGTTCTAGCTCATTGGGTTTTTTAAAAGAAGATTTTTAATGTTTTAACTATACACATATAGTTAAAAACAATGACACCCCTGGGGCAGGGCCAGTTTTGACCCCAGGGCCTTTATTTGAACAAACTTTGTAGATATTTACTTAAAGATGTTTCATGCTTAATATCTAAACTCTAGCTATTTGGGTTTTTCAAAGAAGATTTTTAAGTTTTTGCTATACACATATAAGGAAAATCAATGCCCGCCCCGGGCGGGGCCAGTTTTGACCCCAGGGCTTTTATTTGAACATACTTGGTAGACACCCATTAGAAACATGTTTCATGCTAAATATCTTAGCTCTAGCTTATTGAGTTCTTTTAAAAGATTTTTTTAAGTTTTTACTATATGCATATAGGGAAAATCAATGACCCCCCTGGGGCGGGGCCAATTTTGACCCCAGGGCTTTTATTTGAACAAACTTGGTAGACACTCATTAAAGATGTTTCATGCTAAAATATCTTAGCTCTAGCTCTTTGGGTTCTTTAAAAGAAGATTTTTTTAAGTTTTTACTATATGCATATAGGGAAAATCTATGACCCCCTGGGGCGGGGTCAATTTTGACCCCAGGGCTTTTATTTGAACAAACTTGGTAGACATTCACTAGAAGATGTTTCATGCCAAATATCTAAGCTCTACTAGCTCTTATGGTTCTTTAAAAGAAGATTTTTTAAGTTTTTACTATATGCATATAGGGAAAATCAATGACCCCCCGGGGCGGGGCCAATTTTGACCCCAGGGCTTTAATTTGAACAAACTTGGTAGACACTCACTAGAAGATGTTTCATGCTTAATATCTTAGCTCTAGCTCTATGGGTTCTTTAAAAGAAGATTTTTTAAGTTTTAACTATATGCATATAGGGAAAATCAATGTCAGACCCCCGGGGCGGGGCCAATTTTGACCCCAGGGCTTTTATTTGAACAAACTTGGTAGACACTCACTAGAAGATGTTTCATGCCAAATATCTTAGCTCTAGCTCTTTGGGTTCTTTAAAAGAAGATTTTTTAAGTTTTTACTATATGCATATAGGGAAAATCAATGACCCCCTGGGGCGGGGCCAATTTTAACCCCAGGGCTTTTATTTGAACAAACTTGGTAGACACTCACTAGAAGATGTTTCATGCCAAATATCTAAGCTCTAGCTCTTAGGGTTGTTTAAAAGAAGATATTTAAAGATTTTACTTTCGGTTGCCATGGCAACCAGATTTCTGCATGGAATTAAATTCTTTTAACAATTTTTAAAGGTGACCACCAAAGGAACATTCCTGTGAAGTTTGGATGAAATTGGCTCAGTGGTTTATGAGGAGATGTTATTTAAAGCAAAAGTTTACGGACGGACGACGGACGGACGCCGGACGAAAAGCGATCACAAAAGCTCACCCTGTCACTTTGTGACAGGTGAGCTAAAAATAGGTGAAATCAAGAGCCATATAGAACAAGAGCTGTCCGTAAGACAGCGCGCTCGACTTTTTTATTGCTTGCCAATAAAAAAAGTTTTTGCAGTAAAAGGCAATACAAGAATCTCTGTATTTTTAAAGTGAACAATGGCCATGAGCATTAAGATATTTAGTGAAGAATTATTTTACTGAATTGTGTGATACCTTGAACACTGCAGCAAAGTTTGAAATGTTTTAAGTCAAAAGAGGGCTGGTAAGAAAGAAAAAAAAACTGAGTTGAGCCTTAAATAAATTTAATAGTATTAAACCACTTTGAGAGAATAAGGTATTTTTACGTCACTCAGAACACCTTGGTAAAATGACATAATAACATAATTTTTCAAGAAATCTATGCCAAGGAAGCAGTATATTTTTGTACTTGTATTTTTGATACCCTTGAATATTACAGCAATGTTTATATGACATAATTTATGGTAAAGTGAACAAGTGGATAGGAATGAATTTTTTTTAGATTTTTTAAGTTTTTTAGTGCTTGCCTATAATACAAAACATTGACAGTTAAGGGCCATAATTCAAATAAAATCTTTGACAGAATTACCTTCTCCTGGACATGTTTGGGAATCATGATTGTAAACAAGTATTCCAACTTTCAAATTAATATCTCAAACAGTTCAGTCAAAAAGTGGACTGGTACTAAAAACTTAACCAAGATTCTTAAGTCGATAAAAGGCCTTAATTTTTAAAACAAATCCTTGACAGAGTTACCTTCTCTTGCGTACAGATGGGGGTAATGATGTGAAATAGCATTAAAAGTTTCAAAGCAATATCTCAAAGGGTTAAGGCAATAAGTGGATTTTACCCATATTCAATGTATTTTCTAAGTCAAAAAGGGGCATAATTCTGTCAAAAAACCTTGACAGAGTTATGTCCTCTTGTCTGTTGATGAAGGTCGTGATGGTAAACAAGTATGGTCAGTTTCAAAGCAATACCTCCAATGGTTTTGAAATAAAGTGAGGTGGTACAAAAAACTTAACCAAGCTCAATACACTTTCTAAGTCAAAAAAGGGCCATAATTCTGTCAAAAACCTTGACAGAGTTATGTACTCTTGTCTGTAGATGGAGGTTATGATGGTGAACAAGTATGGTAAGTTTCAAAGCCATACTTGTAATACTTCTGAAATAAAGTGGGGTGGTACGAAAAACTTAACCAAGGTGTGACGCCAACGCCGACGCTAACGCCGACGCCGACGCGAGTAGGATAGCTCCCCTTTTCATAGAAAAGTCGAGCTAAAAAGGAACCATCAAATTTGGCCACTTTTTTAAGTAGCAAGTCTAAATGTTGAAATTATATTATATTCTTAGAGGCCATACACTCGGATAATATGAAATGATATTAAGCTAATTGTGAGAAGCATTTTTAAAAGCTGTTGCACGATAGCTGAAGCTGTCCCATTCCCTGGGTTCGTTATAATAGAATATACATGAAAAAGAAATAATAATAATTTTACTTTTAGGCTCTAAAACAGACACCTGGTTAATATTTTACTTATATTTTTAAAAATGTTTTTTGCAAACCTAAACCCCTGAAAAATACTGAGAATATCTGCTCTTAAAGGAAGGAATTTCTATCCTTAAAGCAGCCTTGCCTCACTGATTTATGCCAATTTTCCCATTGAAAATGTATTTCAAAAGTAAAAACAGTATTAAGTGGACAAAGAGTGCAGACAACTTACAATTTCATGTAAAATTAACAAAATAAAGGGACAAAATATGCAAAATAGCTCTGAATGCTGGCAAATTGTAAGCAACACAAAAGAAATATGGTGATTAATTACAAGGAAATCTAGTCCGTAATTGGCACACATGTAATTATTACTACTGATCGTGAATGCTTTTCTTTTTTAAAAAATTTTACTGAAAGTTCGATTTTAATGAGAAAAATATTGACTTCATTTGGAGGCAGGTTAAGGCTTTAAATATCAATTTAGAGTAAGGAAAATGCTGGGATATATATTATTTTTAATTATCAACATTTATAAAAATATCATTTTTTTATAATTGGGTTCTGGGCCCAAAATGTTTCATGGAAAAAAAATTTCATGTACACAAAGATTTTTTAAACTACAAAATTTTAGCCCCCTTTTATTTAAATTCATCACAGAAATGGATTTTTTTAAAAATTTAGGCAAAATTTTGACAAAATAAACTAAATGTCCCTTTAAAAAAATCTAAAATCATTTTTTTGGAAATTTTATTTGTAATTTAAAGAGACTCCGAGTTTAAAAGGGGGCCCAAAATACTTTTTTAAGATTTTTTGGGATAACAGATGTGTTATTTTTTGTTTCAAGAAAAAAAATCCCAATTTATTTGCAAAATTTGGGCCAAAAAAAGGGAAAATGTTGCCAACAAAAAGTTTTTTTTACTCAAATGGCCATAAAAAAGGCATAAAAAAAATTTTTGCAATTTTTTTTATTTTTTTTTAATTTTTTTTCATTAATTTTTTTGGGGTTTTAAATTTAAGTTTTACCAGTTGATTGATAAAGAAAATTTTTATAATCCCTTTTTTTTAAGGCTAATTTGGACCTCAGTGGGTTGGCCCTTTTAAAGGTTTTCATTTAAATTTTTATTTTGGTTTATAGGAACAAAGTAATTTCTTTTTTTTAACCCTTTAAAAATAAAAATTTCCCGGGAAATTTTCCCGTACTTTTCTGGGTGTAAATTTTTTTTTTTTCATTTGGAAATTTTTAAATCTGAAATTTACTTCATTCTTTTTCCTTGGCAAAAAATTTTTTTAAAACCCTCAAAACCCAAAATCAATCAAATAAATTTTTAAAGGAAAAAGTTATTTTTCTAATTTTTTTTGGGATCCAAAAAGTTCAACCCTTAAA
>NW_026865937.1:0-26820 GCF_026571515.1 Ruditapes philippinarum
CTATCGTAATGTTTGACGTAAGAAAATTGTTATTTGGTATTATTCTTTGAACTCCAACATCTATTAACGTCACCAAAATCGATACGTTTTACTCACCCTTTATTTTATTTTAAAACAGTAATAGCAAAATATCTTACGCGTTGACCCTATATTTTTATTGCATAAATATTTTCCTTCACTATCCACTACACGGTCGGAAAATTATAGCAAAATTCACCGTGTTGAATTTTTTTTATTACACAATCTTTATTGCGATATCGCGCGATATTTGCATCAAATATTGACGTCAGAACGTAGAGAAAAATGACGAAAAATCGCAGACTATTGAGTAAACGTTAAAGAAAGACATCATATCAAAGACATACATTTACTGAACATTATAAAATTAAAATGAATGAAATCGGATGAAAATTGATAAGAACAGACCGGTTTATGATAAAAAAAGACGCAATTTCACCGCCACCGATAGAGGGCTCTATGACGTCATAGTAACGCTGTTTATTTATAAAATAATACTGCATAACTAAAGCTCACTTATTTATATGTTTGCATACCAAAAATCATCAAGATCTGAGATGTTGTCATATTTCGTTCGGAAAGTAGCGAGCTACCTTAAATAATTCAATGACAAATATTTCGCGCGAACTTCGGCGTCTTCCGTGTATAGTGATTAGCAGGCTTCATAACCTCTGTTCCCTTTCAAAATTCCAGTTTGTTTGGTCCCGCCCACCGTTTGCTCTTTCAGGCCACACGCATTTTAACTTGGGGACTACACGTAAAATGTAAAAAATAATTTCTAATTTTAAAAAAAATCCAGTAATATATCCAGTTGATACTTAAATGTTAAAGTCTGCTTACTCCAGTCCTTGTAGATTTTAATTACTCGTACAGTTTGTGAAAATACAGGTATAACTAATACACAGCCACATGCTAGTTTTTTCGTTTAAGGTTTTCTTTAGGGATTATGTTTTTCCAACTGTTATATCGACACATCAATATTCTTTGCGTCCTGCGCAAGCCGATACGCATATTTGTTTCTATTTGGTTTTACGTCACACCGACACAGTTTAGGCGACGTTTCAGACATCAGGTGCCTTTCATTGAATGTGTTTTTTTCTTTTGAAATTTGTCTGTTGATGGCTTACATATATACATATATACATAAACCGGTACCGTTGGCCTAGTGGTTAAGGCGGCCGCCTTCGGATCGGGAGGTCGAAGGTTCGAGCCCCACGGGGAGCGTTAATTGAAGGATGAATGTTTCTCGTGGGACGCGTTCCGAAATGGCCGCTTCGTGAGCCGAGAGGTTGTTAAAATGAATGGTTACCGATTTCTATCCGCCTGGCGCCTGGCATAGTGGTAGGAATTGGGAGGTACATGATATGCAACCAAAAGGTGTCTCATAAGTCAAAATGGCTGGCCCTTTCAGTAGGGGTGACACTATAATAAACAAGACCTTTACCTTTACCTTTTATATGACAGGAAGGCTTTATAACCTATGATCCCTATACGAATTGAATTTTATTTAGTTTTGCAAAGAATTTTCGTTTAAGCTACGAATAGTGTTACTTTGGGATGATACCCCGTTTAAATTTTTTTGGGTCGTAAGACCAAACAAATAATGGTAGCGAAATTTCAGACCCTGATGCTGTTAATTACAAATGCCGAAAGTAGGCCGCTTTTTGAAGCCGTTACTTCCCTTTATATGTACACTAACGCCAAAAAATTCAGAGGAGATCACTGCGCAAAGATGGTCAAATGACAGGCGCATTAATTTTCAAGCAAAATAGTTCCCGAATGGTCGAAGATTTCTAAAATTGTTTTATTCTTTATAGATAAACATGCTTATAGTAAGCTCCATGTTTATTTACATCTGTGTAAAACAACTGTTAGCGTTTAGAATAATATGGTTTTCTTCAGACCGTTTACATATAACTTCACCGTGGGCGAGGGGTTTGCGCGCTCGCTTAGGAAGTCAGAGGTCCGGAGTTCAAATCCCAGTTAAGGCAACTCATTCTTTTTTCAAATTGTTTAAGTCAATAAACATTGAATTGAATATCAGTGTTGCAATTTAGCCAATTTACTATTGTCGATTCAAATATGATCGAGAATGGGAACTCCTAAATACAAAAGTACATAGGGGTGGCAGGAAAAAGTCAAATACGAAAATGAAGTACAAGGAAAACAGTTCCATTAAATATTATCTGGCCCGTTAGTGTAGTGGTTGGTGTACTTGTTTTGCATGCGGAAGGTCTTAAGTTCGAATCCCATATGGGTAATACTTTTTTACTTTTTTTATAGTGTTAATATTTTAATAGTCTTTTAAGTGTTTTTTTTTAAATTTTGCTCATTCATTTATAATTTATTTATTTATTTACTTGTTTATTTTTTACATATATTTTTGTTTATTTTACTTACGAGAGTGTTATAACACATATATAATAAGATACAATTCAATTAAAATATTTCAGGAATTCAAGCAATGTCTTCGCCCTCTGTGGCACTCTTAGTACGCCATTATGACATGTATAGCACAAATTCTCAACTGAATTGTAACACACCTAAGGTGTGTTATTTTATATGCATGACAAAAACACGAGATACCCGTGCATTGGAAACAATATATCATCCAAAAAATGGAAATACTGGGATTTGAACCCGCACAAGTATGATTGAGGGACCAACGGCCTAACACTATACACTACAGCGTCTCAATACAAAGGCTTTGCTCAATTAGTATTACTATTCTTGCACACGTGACTTACCTTTTTTGAAGTGCATCGATCAATACAATATTTACAACGGTTCCGAAATAAATAAACTTCAACAGTACAATTAAAACGCTGGAAAGCATTGGTGGCACTATACAAAACAAATTGGTTTATAATCTCACAACCTTCACCTTTCTGACATTCTGAGACCCAAACAAATTCAGCGCCTTCTGTGCTTTGATTCTGGAATGCTACGAAGTGGTCACATTGTAGAAACATTGATAACCACCAGATGAACACATCGACAATTGTTATATTTAACCCAATACTTATCAATTACATACTTGAATGTTGAGTGCTGCTTAATACGTCGGTGCAAGGATGGGGTGTGATTCGTAGCTTGCAGTTACAAGAACTGGTCATGAACAGGCTTAATCAAACGGACATGTTACTTTTTCAAGTCTGCCATCTTGTGCATTCTTAACGGATTCCATTGTTTGTTTTTTTTTCTTACGTTTTGTTTTTGTTACTCTATTTAATAACAGTATACACTTTCTCCCATGATATCGAAGTTGAAACAGTCAAAGAGTCACCGCTATATCACATCTGAATACTAACATAAGATACATATGAAAAGAAGTAAAATTGCTTAATGAACATGTAGTTCATTGGCAATGGCTATATACAATACATTGCGGTAATTGTAAAGCATTTTATGCTAGGACTATTATGCCATTCTATCAAAATCGAGAAATACTATTGGCGGAACTAATTATTATAGAATATTTAGAGGGGTAATTATTATCAAATTTCATATACAAGGAGAGTAATATCCAACTTTAGATAAAGTATTACAATTTTCGTCTCTGCTACGTCAACTACGGACAAAGGACTGTATATCAACTTACAATACGTGTACTTATAAATATTGACTATATTGATTTTGAAGACACGTTTATAATATATCTGAATATTTTGAATTTATTTCTTTGTTTTATGCCATCTTTATTGTTCCCATTCAAGACACCGTTTGCGTGTTGTTAAATTGACGAATAATGTAGAATAGCATGTAAAAAATAAGCACAAACAGCTTAGCTTCAGTATTGTTATATATTGTTTTATATCTATGACAACTTAACTTACATACACCTGAAACAGTTCTTTTATTTCCAATATAATTATCGTCAAATTCTTGTTTACAATTATAATTCATAATAATATTTAACTGATATTCTTTGATAGCGATAATGTTTGCTTTGAGTGTAGAATTGAATTAAATACAAACGCATTTTTTTAAATAGATTAATGTTCAACGTAATTTTACCAATTTACCATTTTGTCACATTTTCAATAACAGATTTCTTCAGCAAGCGTGTTTATTTCGACAAAGCCTTAAGTGAAATCAAAGAATAAACGTCACATTACATTAAAGCTAAAATGAACAGGCCGAAAAAAAACATTGTACTTATAAGGGACAAAATCGTTTAAATAGTCTTCGGATCGTTGGATCAAACTCATGTTTCGGTTATAATTTTATATCGGCCAAAACAATTAAATTATTCATAAGATACGGTAAATATTTTGGAAACACAGTGTCCGATTACATAAAGCTTTCTATACTTGGATACATAAAAGTTATATTAAAGACTTGGATTCAATTAATCTTTGGACACTATAATAGCCGTTAAATATATGAAGGGATATCGGATGTCGATTTTGGTACAATAATGTCTTAAATGTATTATGAAAAAGTCAATAAAGCGCATTAACAATCTTCAGTTAGCACTGTAGTTTATAATTTCATTTTGATCGATTAAATCCTGTTCTTCAAGTGTCTGAGCAATAAACCTTTAGAAAGAAATCTTGGATATTCTCCTTCAGAACAATTCCAGAACAAGTCCAGTTAAGCTCCTAACATTTGCATAACTGGGAAAGTTTATAATTGACGAAGTTTTGTAAATTAAACTTAAAAACTTCGCCCTGCGACCTCGCTAATTAGCGTGTTTTGGCTCTGTGATCCCGCCATTTTTATTTGTCAATTCTAGACTTATCGCTTGGCGGTGTCGCAGGGCTAAAACACGAATGGTATAAATCAGCCACTATATGAATGTCATTATCTTTTGCCGTAATTATTGGGTTAGCGCAAGGGTTACCCTACATTGAATATGATGTGATATTCATCGGCAGATGTCATTTTGACCCAGGCGACAATTCAATGGCTCACTAATCAATAATTGTTTTATTATATGAGTAGGCTAATAATTTAAAAAAATCACAAAAAGTACAACCTTATATACATGTACAAATTTTGCCTCGTTGAAGCGCGGGAAAAAAGACGTGTAACGACGACGGGAACGCTGCGCATACAAAAGTTATTCAAGTTGATACTCATCATTGCAATGTAGCATTTTAGTAAAATAGTAAAGTTATGATATTTTAATCGAAAAATATGTCATAAAGCACAAAACGCAACAATTATTCTTTAATTAGCACGCGTAATAAACAGTCTACGGTGTATGGTCATTGTATATGAGTCTCACTTGGAAAATCCAATTTAGCCAGTGAATATGATACTACACCCAGTGAATATGATTTTATAAAAAAAAGTTCTGTTGACAAATGTTTGTTCCAATGAGATTGCAGCTATATATAGAGATCATATAATCATACAGTTTATTGCATTGCGTGATAACCACGAGCGTACGAGATCCATTAAAAATGACAGACTGATGTTCCCGTTGTGTCATCATTTGACAGCTTTAAAGCGTTAATGTTATTTTAAACAGACTTGATAGTATTTTGCTTAATTTATCACACACCCGTGCCGATTTTGCGACTCCGTAAAAATGGTATTGCACGACCGTGCATATATTTTGACGTGACGTCATTAGCGTTATACAAACATAGTGAATGTAAGCGTTATATTATAGGCGCATCAATGAAAAATGACTCTTATTTCAATTTAAACGGTCTTTATTTTAGGTATGTGATAAAAAGAATATTAAATTCATGTAAGTTCATTACTGAATTTATTGCACCCGTTGAATAAAATAATATTATACCCGTCAGAGGCTCGCAAAATATAATATTATTCAACTCGTGCATTAAATACAGTATTGAAATTACATTCATTCAATATTTATATGGTTCTTTAACAACGGAAACATGGCTGTTTTCAAATGATGTTACTATGAGCATAACAATTTCATGATGAAAGTTATATAAGGAACATTTAAAGTAATAATATAAAACTCTATAACTGTAAAAGTAGTTCAATATCATAACATTATTTACCAAACTATTTTTGCTGATTTAGTTTGTTTGTTATACAATTTAAAGGTAAAGTTTGTTTAAGATTAAGTCGACTGAAGGCCTGATATAATTAAATTCAATTCAAACGTTTATTGCAATTAAGTAAATACATACTTAAAACAAATTACAAATGACAGAAAAATGCATGTAAACATACCACCAATACAATCAAGATTTTTTAATGAAGACGAATATTTTGTTTTTGAAAATGAATTGTCAACTAAATGTTGTGAATTTAAACATTGTCTTTTGATTGGTGATGCCAATGCACACACGGCAAACTTGCCCGATTTCATGCAAATGGATGATTTTTTGGCAAGATACTTTTGCTTTGATGATGACTTTCTACATACTAATAACTCGCTTGATATACTGTTAGCTCACGGATACCCCGCTTCAAGATGTTCTAAAGATTCTAAAGTAAATTCAACCGGTCTTAAACTTCTAGATTTATGTAAAAATAACAATATGTTCATATTAAACGGTAGAGTCGGAAATGATAGAAATTTTACTTTTCGTAATACTTCAGTAATCGATTACGCTATAGCATCAACAGACTGTCTAGAACACATTATGTCATTTGATGTTTCTGAAGTTGACTCATTATTTTCAGATGGTCATAGCATTATTTCACTTACGCTTAAAATATCAGAACATCCGACTAAAATAATAAAAAATAAAGCAACCAAAGAGTGTTCAATTAATACGAAACCTCCCAAATGGCAAGAATCTTTAAGCAGTCAATTTGTCGAAAATATCAATAAAACTACATTGTCTAGTATAGAAAACTCTCTTCACTGTAATCAACAAAATGTGACAAAACTTGAAATTAATGAAATTGCAAAAAACATTTCTAATTTATTTGTGGATTCTGCTTTCGCTACTTTCAAAAATAAAACAAATAAAAAGAATCATTTAAAACAACCAAATAATAAACCCTGGTACGGGCCTTCTTGTAGCAAAGCTCGTCGATTATATCATATTGCACGAAAAATGTATAACCGTAGCAAATGTGACCTAAATAAACATTTACTAAACAAAGCAAGTAAACATTATAAGTGCACTATAAATTCATTCGTCCGTAAACATAAATTTATGAATGAACGTAAACTAAGAGATAAACACTTAAAGCAACCGAAAGATTATTGGAGAATATTGAGAAAATTTTAGGCCAATAACTATTTTAAGCTGTCTAGGTAAAATCTTGACTGCTATACTTAATGAGAGAATGTCTACCTTTTTAGAGAGAAATAATATATTAAAAGATAACCAAGCTGGTTTCAGGGCAAATTACTCAACAACAGATCATATTTTTGCACTTAAATTTTTAATAGATGTTTTAAAATCTCAGAAAAAGAAATTGTTTTGCGCATTCATAGACTTTTCTTTAGCCTTTGATAAAATATGGAGGACTGGCCTCTGGGGCAAATTAATTAAGAATGGGATCGATGGAAAATTTTATAACATTATTTTAAACATGTATTCAGGTATTAAATTAAGTATTTCTGTAAACGATATTACATCCCCATTTTTTAAAAGTAACTGTGGGGTACGCCAAGGGGAAAATTTGTCTCCAGCGTTATTCTCTATTTATCTAAACGACCTAGAATCGCATCTTGGTTTAACCAACGATGGCATTATAATTGAACGACAAAATATTCAAGCTGACCTTTACCTTAAACTATTTGTGTTACTATATGCGGATGATACTATAATTGTAAGTGATAGTCCTGAATCATTACAAAAATTATTGAACGACTTTTACGAATTTTGCTGATGATGAACATTGTTGATAAATATATTTATTATTCTGTCCCTGCAACATTATGCTCATTTACCTTAAATTGATAACTAGCTAACTAATATATGATCTAACCCACATATTGTTTATATTTTAGATAAATCGTCATGTTGTTACCATGTTTGTAACCTGATTTACCAATAAAGATTATTGTATTGTATTGTATTGCATAAAACTTTCGAGAAGCATGGTATCAGGAATATAAACAAATATAATTACCATGTTACATTACATTACATTAAGCATAATCAAAATATAATAGAGATACAGTTCCAAACATTTATCAAAGTAATCAGAAATATATATATATATCAAATACCAAAAGAAAATAGAACCCTGTTTCTATTTGTTGTTAGTTGCAGTTTCTAGGAATTTTTGTGAAACTGCCTGTTTCTAGGGCTAGATTATGTGAACTTGTTCTAAATCGTGTGAGTGCTATTCTAAATTATTTGATTGTCATTGTAGGTATTTTTCTATATCATAATTATGTTTATATAAAGAATAACATTGTACTCGGCTAGAATTGTTTAATGCTGTATACCAGTTTTGTTGGTGGATATCAATTATTCTTTGTTTTATGGCCATAAATTGTAGGGGCGTCCGTGGCCGAGTGGTTAAGGTCGTTAACTTCAAATCACTTGCCCCTCACCACTGTAGGTTCGAATCCCGACAGGGACTTTGGATTATTTCATGTGAGGAAGCTATCCAGCTAGCTTACGGAACGTCGGTGGTTCTACTCAGGGGCCCGTTCGTGCCTGAAATAATGTACGGAAGGGCACCTGAGGTCTTCCTCCACCAGTAAAGCTGGAACGTCGCGATATGACCTATACTGTGTCGATGTGACGTAAAAACCCAAACAAACCATAAATTGCTCACCACTGACGTTTTCTTGATTTAATCAAAGTTCATATAGACCACAGTTCTGTAATATTGTCTTGATATGAAATGCCCAGTTGTTTTTGTTAAATGGACCGTAGTTTGTTTGATTTTTAAGCATAATGTATGCCATGTTTAAAATTGAGTCATGACATGATTTAAATATTTTGAACCAATATTTGATCAGAATTATTTTTCTGTTTATATAGTGGTTGTAATCCTAATTCACCAAGTGAAGTCGTATGTAGTATGTCTGCCTAATGCAAATATCATGATTTAAGTTTTGCCGATATTTAGTTTTAAGCCCCAGGTTTCACAGTATAAATGTATTTCGTTGAGAAGGTTTTGTAATGTTTCTTGTGAATGAGTGAAAACAACTGCATCGTCAGCAAATAATAGTATGAACAGAGTTAGATTATATAAGTACAAAATATTCTCAATATTTGAGTTTTTTACAAGCTTTGTACTGACATGATGCGAAATAAGTTTTTGCCATAAATGTGATCTGTTAATAGTATGAGTATTTAAACAGTTCTGCTGGTAACTGATCATAGCATGATCATTTTAAATAAAAAAGTACAAAAATCAGTCAAACAACATCTGAAACATGCTACCATAATTGCACTGCGCTCCAATAACATTTCTGTCATATTTATGTATTCATCTAATAATCGGATGAATAAATAAAGTTTTATTCGGAGAAATTTGAACACGTTGTTACTTGTTCATACTGAAGCCAGACTTTTGTAGATTATTTTAATGAACGGTCGGAAAATTATAGTGTAGATATTTATGGATTATGGGTCTTTTGATTCATGGTATTGTTGAAATATCGTAAATTAATATTCTTAATGGTAAACATAATAGGCAATTTGTATCTATTGCGCTCAATTTCTAAACTAATGATTGCCCGATGTGTGTTTTTATCATATGAGTCGTTTTTGTATATTATTGTTTGAACATAGTTGATATAAACAATTAATATATAAGTACTAGTATCAGGTCAGTATAATTGTGATATGGAATAAAATATTTTGATTTAATCCATTTTATCTATTCAAAACATAACATAAGGCTTCTTATATTTCTTATTTTTAACGCTTAAAATATCACGATCCCTCCTGACATATGTTTTAGGGACGCAAATTGAATATGATTTCTATAGATATCATCCATGCCAAAATACTGTTGTGTATTGTATATTTGCGGTTCTCTATGTGGGGTGTAATTGCACAAGAATAGACATATCGTGTCCTTCATTTTAAAAGATAAAGTCCTAATAACGTCTTTATGACCACTTTGTAAATTTAGACATTCGGGTAAGAAAAGACTAATTTGCAGAAACAAGTTGTACTGCTACGTTTTATGTGTTAACTTGAACATTATATCGTGTTTTTTCTGGCTCAAATTGAATAACCGACTTGGAAAACAATGTAGCGAAGCAAGGCAGAAACAGAAAATTTGCATTTAATCATACGTGATATGTATAAACAGAATATGAATAAAAGCAAATGCCGGGAAAGTGGACATTGATTTGTCACATACATTATTCAAAAGAAGCATTGCTGTAATAATTGTACAATCTGAAACAGACGTAGTGAATAATCATACTATTTATAATTGTAGTAAACAGAACAGAAATATGATTGACATATTCGCTTGTAAGTTAATCTATAGATAGATATGCCCTGAGGTGTTTGAAAGTAATTAGAGTACAATACATCAACTCCTGGGCAGTTAAACTGATTTTAAATAGTTAATTTGTACCAAGTTTCAAGTTTCAAGATGACAAGTTTAACGTCTTTTCTGCCATACAAAGTAAAGAAAAAGTAAACAATAGCTTAACGGGTAAAGTATCACTCTATGATATAGCATGACATTACAGATAAAATACTTGTCAAACGACTCAATAACCATAACCATACACAGGTCATGAATTAAATCTATTAAATCAGTTTAAAGTGACTTGCTAATCGTTACAAAAGACAAGCATACTATGATGAATTTCGAACGAGTGCAAAAACGTTTGATTGAATAAAGAATGGATTGTTAAGATGAAAGAAATATAAATTTAAATCATTTTTGCTGTGTTTCTATTATTTGTCTCTGTTTTACATGTTTTAGTTTTACATTAATAAATCAACATGTTTTTGACACCGCCCAATCAACACATCTAACAGTCTTTTTCCTTCTAGTAGGGAACTGTCCAAGAAGGCAAAGAATTACCCCTCTCATATCTTGACTGTAGATTGACTAATTAAACACAAATATTAAGCGAAACAGAATAGTACTTTTGAATGGAAGTTTCCGTTTTATAAATCTGGCTAGTTATTCCACTGTGTACTGACTACATTAGCGCTAAATAACAAAAGTTATTTTTACATGTTTGATAATAAAGTGCTTGTTCAAACATTATTGCTTAAACTTTAGAGTTTATATTATTTGTAGAAAAAAGAGATACAATATGAGTGCACGAAAATTTGAAAGACAGTTGAACAAATATTTGTACGATCCGCGCTATGTGCGTGAGTCGCAAAACTAATAAGTCTTATTAACTGGAAACTCGTATTGAGATTGAAACAAAAACCTGAGGAAAAAATGAAAACTCATGTAACTCTTTATTGGATGGACTGTATAGAACGTGAATAATTTGATTGGCGATTTGTTCAATGAGGGGACTTTTAGAGGAAACAAAATATTGTGCATCTCCTTTCACACCGTTGCAAAAGTTATGAAGGCTTATAACTGGTAATACTCTTTCAAAATTTTGATCTTACTTCCATTATCTTCATGCTGAAGTCTCTAATATCACAGCCGTATACCCACATCTGTGGATGGTCTAATTGCGAAGTTTTACCATTAAGTGTTTAATTTTGCTCGCGGCGGTACTTGGGGGTATAGACAGTAACTTAACTAACTTTGATGAAACCTTATCTGCACCAGTTATCAAGTTTTATGTAAGGTATATTCGGTAGGGTTGTGAAGTTAACCATTCTATTGAAATACCCCGACATGGTTTTGAACTTTTGATCGATTTTTTAAATTTAGCTTACAGGTTCACTATCTATTTGTTACCAACGTACACATGCTTAACCACGCACTATAGCTACGACTTGTTGATCATGATATCACATGACCTTTATTTACAAAAATATCATTAAATTAATCTATTGAATAAGTTTTCCACTTTATAAGTATTAATTGAAAATTATAGGGGAATATAAAAAGGACATTAAATAAAGAACGTATTTGAAATTTTTCGCATTTTGATACTTTCTTTGATTTATTCATCCATGTTTCCAATTCTTTATTGTCACTTATTAATTTATTTAATTATCAGTCTCATAGTAACATGAAGTTCGTCGTTTATGGTGTTAATTTGCTATTTAATATCATAAATTGGTTTCTTATACATGTGAAATCGCACATAACGTGGTTTATAGCAGTGTTACATGTACACCGCATACAGCTTTAAAAAATATAAATCTTCGGAGAGATTATGATGATGATATGGTGGTGGTGATGATGATGATGATGATGATAATGATGATGATTATGATGATGAAAATGATTTAAATAATGATGATATTTTTGATGATGATGTTGTTGATTATGCCGTTGATAATAAACGACGCTTCATAGCATTTTGCGATTGAAAACAACTTACTTTTGAGGGATACGTTTATTTTAAATTAATTTAATATTTCATAATGATGTTTTTGTAGCCATATATGTAATAAATTGTACATGTGATATCAATTACAACAAGTAAGAAAAATAGACCAAAAAGCAAACTATAAACTTTGAGATTTTAATATGTTACTATTGGTAACAGTTCAGCATATAAATGCAAAAGGGTTTCTTCACTTTTATTGTACAGCTACTATAGTTAAAGAAAACAAAATAATTATTATTTATAAAATCGTATAATTTGGCAAAAATCGTTCAATGAATGAATTAATTAATTAACTATGCGACCTGCAAAAAGTTTAATATTCTAAATATTTCTTTAGTACATTCTATTTTAAGAATATAACAAAACTAATAATTTGAGTGAGAAAACAAGGTTATATTTTAAGTTTTGTGCTTTTTAAATATAAAATTATAACAAAGAAATTTGAAGAAAAACAAAACAATTGCACGATTGCTACTTTTGATCAATTGAAGTATCAAATTATGTTTAAAAGATGTGTCTAACAGCAAGTGTCATACGTTAAATCAAGTGTTTTTTTTTCTAAATGGCTAATGGAAAAAAGATCGTATACCAGTTATTTACAAAACCGATTGATTTCATATTCAACGTTGTGAATACACTCTTTGAATAGTTTTAATAAGCCAAACAGAAACATGATATTCCTCGTTCAATGAAATATTTTTTTGCTTATGCATTTATACATAATTTCTATAATCAGACCATGAGTTGTTCAATTTTCATTGGCTATCATGCAAGGTCTTTTTTTCAACCGAAGCGCGAAAATAATAGCGTTGTCAAGCAAGGAAGGCAATATATTGAACTTCATTCTTTAGGAGAATATTGTTATACGTTTTACGTGTTCAATTATATCACTGAAATTTCATTTACAAATTTGAAAATATTTCTTAATTTTTGAAAATGAACATTGTGCACAATTTCTATACCACTTGATTAAAAAATGTAAATGGAGTAAAGAAGATACTTTATTATTATACAAACGTCATTTATGTTTCTGTATCAGTTACCTCATTTAGTATTTCTATTTGTACTGTATTTTCACCTTTTTTAACAGACATCATCTTTTCTTCATTGAATAAATAACAGACGCCATGTTTTTGTTTGGTTTTCTTATTGGGATATTCAAATACATTTTCTCGGTCACTTTAGGTTTTCAAAGTTAAACATATCACAACGCAAAATTTTCGGCTCCGTGCGAATGAACTGGAACAAGCGTTGATGTGATAGAAAAAATGTCTCAAAAACTATTTTATGGAGGATCTCGGTGTGTTCTTGCGGATGCCAAAGCCAAACAGTTTATCAAATCCTGCATTGTGTAAAAACACTTTTGGATCAAAACTATCGATAAAATGTAATACTTAAAAGAAAAATAGCTTTTGAAGACAAATACTAAAAACACAACCGCGGCTTTGTTGCCGTACTATAAACCTATTTGTATTTGTTGTTAACTTGAGGGACGGGCCTTCTTCAGCATCATTTATTTTACACGCAAATACATCAAAACAAAACAATTGAAGTGACGTCACGTCAATTACGACGCACGCCGTGGCGTTGTTTGCCGTCTGCCGCGTTATTCTTTGGTATTAACGCCATATTGTCTATAGGTTCTTAATTTATTTTTCCACAAATTTTCTAATGTTTTTCTGTATTGGTCATTCCCGTATAGCTTTTCCAGCCCCATTATTGAAAAATCATTAACTGTGTGGTCGTTCGTGGAAAAATGCGCCGCTAACGGATCGTTGTACTTGGTTCGTATTCTGGATAAATTTGGTACAATGTATCCCCTATTTCTCCAACATAAATATGACATTCTCAACGCTT
Source organism: Ruditapes philippinarum (assembly GCF_026571515.1). Lineage (NCBI taxonomy): Eukaryota > Metazoa > Mollusca > Bivalvia > Venerida > Veneridae > Ruditapes > Ruditapes philippinarum. The sequence continues at coordinate 14,234 of NW_026865937.1, forward strand.
ACAATAAACTGCATACACCACATTCGTAGATTTGCACGTATAAGGTTCGAAATCAGATCACGTGCAAATCTACGAATGTGGTGTATGCAGTTTATGTAGCAGACGAAATTTAACAAAATAATGCCGAACACAACCTTACAAACCAATTACAGAAATCATAACGCATATAAACTTTTATCGTTAATACACCCGAAATAACAGCAAATGTACTAAACTCTGATTTACAAAAGATTAACCAATGGTCTAAAGAATGGCTGGTTTCGTTTAATCCAGCAAAGACCATATGTATGACTATATCTTGGAAAGCTATCAAAACACAACATCCTCCCCTACTTCTGCAAAACCAAGTCATTTCTGAAGCTTCTTCTCACAAACATTTAGGAGTTGTTCTATCAAACGATTGTTCATGGTCAAATCATCTAGAATATATTAAAAACAAAGCTTGGACAAGGATCAATATTCTCCGTAGTCTGAAATTTACACTCGACAGAAATACATTAGAAACATTATATTTGACATTTATCCGTCCATTATTAGAGTATGGAGATATACTTTTTGATAATTGTTCAGCTAGCGAAAAGCATAAATTAGATATGATTCAAAACGAGGCTGCCAGAATAGTCACAGGTGCTACTAAACTTTGTTCTCTTGAAAAACTTTATGACGACCTAGGATGGGAATTATTATCAACTCGACGTAGTAATCACAAACTGGTCTTTATTTACAAAATTCGAAATAGTTTATGTCCCACTTACTTAAACACTCTAATCCCAACACGTCAAAACGAAAGATACACCTTCAGAAACTCCTCTGATATTCCTCCTATCTATTGTCGAACATCCTTTTATCAAAACTCTCTCATCCCGTCTAGCATCCGTTCCTGGAACACGCTCCCTCAGAATACAAAATCATCAGAATCTTTACAACAATTCAAGCGACTTCTTTCAAACCCACACAAACCTCCTAATTATTTTAACACAGGGCCTCGCAAACTTCAAATCCTGCATACTCGCTTAAGACTTGGCTGTAGTTCCTTAAATGATGATCTTTTCCGAAAAAATATTTCCGAATCAAACACATGCGCCTGTGGTCAAACAGAATCAGTGTGTCATGTTCTTCTAAACTGTCCTTTGTATCAACATATGCGAGATATTCTCTATAGGAACATCATACAACTGGATAGATCCCTGATCATAACTCACACTCTGCTATTGCATGGTTCAAATTCCCTTTCAAACAACCAAAACGTAGAGCTTTTCAAGTCTGTATACCTTTATATTGATTCTACGAAACGATTTATATAATGTCTGACTGCTACTACTATGCTGCTTATATTCTTTTCTTGTCCTTATCTTTATTTGTTTAATGTCCTTTTTGTGTTTTTTTCTTTAGTTGTTTTCTGTAGTTTTTTACTTAATTTTTGTCAGAACTTACTAAAATCTTGTCCTTACCATTAACATTTCATTTTTCTTTTTCAATCTTGCATTATCAAATGTGTTTTTTTTTTGGTAACTTGTTAATTACAACCACCACAGACATTGAAGATTGTTATTGTTAGATAATGGCTTCTATAAGCTTCTGCTTTCGGCCAAAATCTATAATTATTGTTATGTTGTTATTTACACATGTACAAATATTCTAAATAAAATATGTTTAAACCAACGCATATAAACAATAGAGGCCTTTTATCCCTTTAATGTTATGAACATTGGGGATCTAAAAGGGTGCAAAGTTGAAACTGTTTGATATTTAATTATACATGTAGAATTATTATTTGAAAGGTTCGTTACAATATTCAGTGCATAGGTTTAACTGATCAAGGTAAGGCGAAACTGAACTGTATTTATAAACGTATAATTTTTGTCCGATATCTATTCAATGGATAAGATGAGCTACTGTTTATACAACGAGCTTAATGAACACATCTAGCAGTTGTTTCATTTAACTCAAAATTTATCAATTACATATAGAAATGTTGAGTTCTTCTTACGCAAGTGCAAGGATTGGGGCGTGATTCGTAGCTTGCAATTATTAACAGGCTGAATCAAACTGACATGTAACATTTTCAAGTTTGCGTTCTTGTGCATTCTAAACGATTCCGTTTCTTTTCTCTATTACTCTCTCCCATGCTATCAAAATTGAAACAGTCAAAGAGTGACTGTTATATCACATCTTCCCATGCTATCAAAATTGAAACAGTCAAAGAGTGACTGTTATATCACATCTTCCCATGCTATCAAAATTGAAACAGTCAAAGAGTGACTGTTATATCACATCTCAATATTTACAATAATATATTCATATGTAAAAAGGTCAATGTGTTTTATGTTAATGTAAAGATCGTCCAATAGCAATTACTATATACACTATTGTGCTGTAATTGTAAAGCCTTTATGGCAGGACTATAATGCCATTCTACAGAAACCGAAATAAACTATTGGCGGAATTAATTACAATAGATATTTAGATGGGGGGGGGTTAATATTAAATTTCAAATACAAAGATAATAATATCCAACTTTAGATAAGGTATTACAATTTTCGTGTCTGCTACGTCAACTACGGACAAAGGACTGTATTTTAACACACAATACATGTATTTATTAATATTAACTATATTGATTTTGGAGACACTTTTATAATATATCTGAATATTTTGAATTTATTTCTTTGTTTGTATGCCATGTAAATTGTTGATACTCAAGATACCATAGACGTGCTTCTTAATATCAGATTAACGTAATATAACCTACAAAAACTTAAAGCCTCTAAATATAAATATTTTGAATAAATGATCATTTTATGTATACATCATATAATAGAAAAAAAACATAGTAAAACTTACTTTTAGTGTTGTAACGTTTAATTTCCACGACAACAGTACTAACATACAGCTGATACAGTACTTTTATTTACAATATAATTTACATCAAATTCTTGTTCGATATTTTCATGCATAATTATCTTAATATAATATTATTTTGTTGTAGAAATCTTTGCTATGAATGTAAAATTGAATTTTGTCAAAACCGCATTTTGTATATAAATTAAGGTTCATTGTAATTTTACCAATTTACCATTAAGCGTGTTCATTTCCACAAAAGCTTAAGTAAAATCAAAGAATAACATTCACATTACAGTAAAGCTAAAATAAAAGGTCAAAAATAAATACATTTAAGGGACAAAATCGTTTGAATAGACTTCGTAGTGAATAACCATACTATTTATAATGTACTACTTATTGTAGTTAACCAAACAAAATATGATATATATGCACTGACGTATTTGCTTGTAAGTTAATCTACAGATAGAAATGTCCTGAGGTGTGTGAAATTCATTGGAGTACAGAACATCGACTCCTGGGTGGTTAAACTGATATTCAATAAATAATTTGTTTCACATTGTAAAATAGAAGAATGAAACGAATTAAATAAGATAATAATAGACATACCCTTATCAAGACTCTAAGATCTTCTTGTTATACCGATATGTTCATGAATAAAATCTACTTTACAATTAAAAAGTCAAAACATAAATCATAAAACATGAATCAAATAAGACAACGTACGTTTTAAAGTATTGTTTGATTTTATTAACCTGCAGCTGTCAACTACATACTGATTATACGGTTAATGCACATAATACATAAATCTGCAATAGATTTTCGAGAAGTTCCATAGATGTACGCAGTAAAATTTATTATATAATCTAATTTAATTAACTTTAAGGTAAATGAGAAAATCTCGGCACCTTAACAAAATGCATATTAACAATATGTCATGTAAACTTTCAATGTATTAGAATTAACAACATTTAACATACTTTCATCCTCCTTAGAGTCAAACAAAAATAATCTTGTATATACTTATTTCTTATTTATATATAAAATTAAATGAATACCTCTTTAAATGTAAAATCGATATGAAAATTGAAACGCGTCCCTTTAAACGGTATTATCACTGACATTTTACATATACAATAGAAATTTATGAATAATTCTTCAAATGTAAAATTGATATAATAATAGAACTGCGTCCCTTTAAATATAACTAAGATCGTTTGGCACGACATTATTGTTGTGCTTGTGGTAGTTTTTTCGTTATTTCCTTGATGGGACGTTCCAGTATTCCTCACTTGAATACTGTTGAATCACCCTTAGGATATGTGACCTGCTTTTAGTTTTGTCCTTTGACTTCTTATCTGTGATATGCAGGCTTCATAACCTCTGATCCCCTTTCAAAATTCCATTTTATTTAGTTCCGCCCATTGTTTACTCATTTAGGGCACACGCATTTTTTTTACTTGGGGCTCATATGCCGCTTTTCATGGAATGGCACTAACGTGTCACATTGAAGGTTCCATGATAACCGCCTCATGAAAATATCTGCGGATGTTTCTTACTTCAAAATTTTACCAGTTCATGTTAAATGTTGAATTCTTCTAAAGTCGGTGTTAAGGGGCGTGGACGGTAGTTTGCATTTCACGGTACCGTCCATGAACAGGCTCAATGAAACCGAGCCTGCAACATTTTCAGGGATTCTTATTTTCTCATTTTACTAGCCACATACAAGAAAAGTTTCTTGCATTACTCTTCAAATGTTAAAATTGATATGAAGATAATATTGCATCACTTTAAACGATACAAACCATTGTTCAATCTTTTTGTCAGTTTATACATTTGACATAGGGGTGTTGAGGCGTAGATAATAAATCAGAAAAAGTCATAGTATAAAGGCAAATTGTTCGAAACAGGAAAAATCAAACACCAAAATTTAAAGAGCTAAAATGATAAGAAAAAAATGATCAGAAAGAAACATGACGACCTACAGCCAGTAAAGCGTTTACAGCGAAATTGATTTAGGATAAAGGAGCGAACTTGTTTTCCTTCCAAAATATTTACGTGAATTCTTTGTTAGTTTTAATACAATTGCTTATAATCATTTCAATATCTTATTAACGTCAAATGTCGTCTCTGGTATTAAATGTTTATGGAACAATGTCAGTATTGTCTATAAATCATACGATATGACAAGGTTAACGTCTTTTCTGTCATACAAAGTAAAGAAAATAACACAATAGAGTAACGGGTAAGGTATCACTCTATGATATCGCATGACAATACAGATAACACGCTTGTCAAACGACTCAACAACCATAACCAAACACAAGTCATGGATTAAATCTATTATCAGATTATAGTGACTACTTGTAATGCCAAGCATGACAAAAGAAAAGCATTTATAGAATCGTAGATATTTAAGATGAATAAATATATCAGTTTAAATCATTTATGCAGTGTTCCTATCATTTGACTCTGTTTTAGTTATACAACATGATTTTGACACCACATAACTCACACGTCTTGCAGTATTTTTTCCTTCTAATAGCGAACTTTCAAAAGAGGCAAAGAATATCACATTCAAGTATAAAATTTCGACAGTAGATGGACTGTCTAAACACGAATTAAGGAAAACAAAATGGTACTTTAGGCGAAAGGTTCTCTTTTATATATAGCTATTTATTGCTCTGTCTACTGTCTCTCTTCGTGCTAAGAGAAGCACATGATATAGAAGAACAGCTTCAGTTATATGTTTACATAGTGCAGGTTTAAAAAGTATTGCTTAAAATTTGAAGTTCAAATTTATTTAAAAGAAAAGAGATAAAATGTCATTTTTTGAAAATTTGAAATTATCTGCACGATAAGCAGTGGTACAAATACTTGTACGATACGTGTTATATGCGTAAACTATTAATTCTGATCAATTGCAGACTCATATTGAAATTGAAAAGAAACGGAGAACAAAATGAACATTGATGACGGCGTAATGCTACTCTTTCTTGAAAGGACTGTATAGAACTTTTCAAGAAAGAACTGTATAGAGCTTTTCATTTTGGTTGAAGGCTATTTCAATGAGGTTACATTGACTTTTAGAAAATATGTATAGTGTTTATCTCCTTTCTCGTCGTTTTAGTAATATAAATCCTGATAACTTCTGATACTTTTGATATTTTTAGTAGTTGTTTTCATAATGAAGGTCATCTTGGATGTAAAATTAGGTCTTATGAGTCGTAGCCATATGCCCACATCGTCGGGTGCTCTAATTGTTAGTTAATTTGTTACCTTTTTATGTTTAATATTTATTTCTGTTCATGACAACCGATGCTAGGGGGTATAGACAGTACCTTTATTACTTCAATGAAATCGAATCTGCAAGATTTTTCAAGTTTGCCTATTTATTATTTTGGTGTTATGTATATTACCATTCTGTTGCAATATGCTCGTGTCCAGTCTTCTTTAGGGATTATGTTTTTCTCTATTTTCTAAATTGATTGTTTGATAGAGAAGATTGTTTACTGTAAAGTGCAATTCAAAATATCTGGAAAAATGTTATCCCTCGGAAGCATTAAGAACAGCAAAATTACATGAAAATTGCAGACTTGGTTTGATTGAGTCTGTACATGAGGGATAATGGCAAAGTGCAACATCCCTCACCCCCCGCCCCCTAGCACAGGATTGAGCGGTACTCAATTTACAACACTTAAAAGTGCTGGACTTAATTATCGCGCAGTATCAGAAATATAACAACACTGAAGTGAAGTACGGGGCATTTTTTAACTGCTGCTACACAGCACTTGACACCTGCCGTTGTGATGTATAAATATCTGGAAAAAAGTGATCCCTCGGAACCATTAAAACAGCAAAATAATATGAAAATTGCAGACTCGATCTTATTGAGTCTGTACATATGGGAAAATGAAAACCTCGCGTGCCCTGAAAGGCGATTTATAAACAATGAACACAAATGTAAGGACATACTAACGTTTTAATACAGCTATAATCATCATTTATAAGTTTTCCTAAAAAATAATTATAACTGTAAATGTAACTGGTTCATTGAACGCCGCCTTTCCTTGTTGATCTTGTTTATCATATTGTAAAAACACAAGAAGATTTATGTACAGGGATATTTTAGTAATGTAAATGTTATCGGTTGCTGTAGCCGTTGGCTTTAGTGTTTAAAGTTTACTAAACATGATTGTGATAACTTAATTCAAACCAAGATAAATATCTGTATAGTACACAATCTGAATTCATAACTTTTTTCTAACATTTATTATGCAAACTCTACGTAATTGGGTTGTCAAGCATGCGGATGGGAAGAATGTGTCTTGCTTGCAACACATTTTGCTTATTTTAAAAGTGATTTCGATGGACCTGATGCACTGTATCAACAGTTATACGTTTTATATTTTCAAATTTTTGTTCGTTTTGTTTTGCTTTTGTGTTCTATTATAATTGTCAAAACCCATTTTTTGCTGAAACCTTTTATAAAACACTCCTTGGTGTTAAGCTGTTTAATAGTATCTATGTTCAAAACAATTTATATTCATTACTATATTCATTATGTATTCTGATATTTCTTCAGGAGTTTTCATGTCGATATTATATTGCTTTAATTTAAAGCAGAAATAAAATATATTAAAACATATAAGTCAAATTATAATGCTGAGAGCCAGACATGCAATAAATCATTGATCATTTAAACATACCTTTGTTAAAAGATTTATGTACCTATCTACATGTATTTGTTTTCAAAGCTATTGTGTCAAGTCGTTTGTTTAATCAGATCAACTTGTAAACATATATTTTTAAGGTCAAAAGTTTAAAACATATCATTGCATTCGATAGAATAATATGTCATAGTTGAGTTCATTTGAGAGCTATCCAAACTCAATATACAAAAGCGCCTACGAAGCATTTCCAAAAATTAAGATATAGTTTACATTGAATTCCAAAACATATGTATTGGCACGCACATACATTATAGTTATTTTTAAGACATTACAGGTATAGAAATAAGTCTTTTAAGTTACCAGATAGGCGATATTATAAGAAAATAAAGGCTAGATAAACGATTGGGAAAAAACGTTTAAAATCATACGAGTTTAACGATTAATTGATTCGATAAATATCAACTAAGATCAGTCACGTATGATCCATTTACTACCTGGCAAATACTAGGGAATAATAATTGACTTGAAAAGCCATGATTGTTTCAAATAAAGTATTACCAATTCATAATGCATTAAATTTATAAGCATAATTTAGACCTTTTACAACGAGAAAGATCCGTTATTTTTTATTGTGGTGGTTCCGTTAATTGTGAACGAATGGAAATCTTTAAGTTTTTTTCTGTTGTAGCGCACTGTTGTAGCGCATTATGAATTTTAATAAGATGTCTTTAAATGTGTACTGTGTGACTCTGTTTTGAAAACAACAACAACAAAAAATTCCAAGCACCAAAGAGAAGTAAAATAGAAATTTAAAATATTAAGCTTCTTTCTTTCTTTTTGTTTTGTTAGACATTCATTTCAGTTTTCAAATGTTTTTCAAATGAACGCTGAATGCTGCGTGAAGCAAAGGTTAGAGGCGTAAGGAATAATGTGCTATCTTTATGAGCGTGTTTGAACACTAAACTCTCATCCGCTCCTTACCAAACTGAAGTATTTCTACCTATATTGACTTTATTATGATTTTAAGTCAGAAAAAGCTAAAATATAGTTCCTATTACCTGATGCACGTTTGATATTTTGGTTTGTATCTTATAGCCAATGTTAAAGGTTAAGAAAAGTGTAAATACTACTGTAAAGTATTATTAAGAAGCTCCTGATTCAGCTCTCGTAGATTTTTTTTTATTTTGCTTATTCATTAAATCAGCACAAGTGTTTAAGCCACAAACAATACATGTAAACATATCATTGAAACAAAATAGGCCAGGTTTAAAAGCAATAACAACACACATGGGTTATCCAGCTAAGGCAATATCATCGACCAATATTACAGTGGCCAGATCACAAACTCCTCGCAGCGGTTACTTTTCCTGACCAGTACAGTAACCACTGCAACCACAAGTAAATTCGGTCGAATATAGCCGGATATATTTTGTTCACTTTTAATTTCAAAATATAATATTTTATATCATTTTAGTTTTCTGTCATTAAATTGCTATGCTTAATGTACAAGAATGTAAAAACATATACTTATAAAAATTATTTTGTAAACATAACGAAAGATATTTTCACTGTGACACCGTCTGTACAGTAAACAACAACAGAAGTTAGACAGTTATTGAACGATTGCGCAAAATATTTTGATCCGGCGCTTGTTTTAAAGTGTAAACAAATTGTGTGTTTTGAACATATTTTATCTGGTAAGGATAATTATAAATCTGCCAGTGCTAGAAGGAGACGTTTAAAGGTATATATTTTTAGCTTAAGCGGCCCCTTAAGGGTGCCAATCAATAAATATGAGCAAACTTGATAAAATACTACCTAAGAATGCTGCAGACAAAGTTTGGTGATCATTTATCAATTATGTCAGTAGGAAATGATGGTCATAGGTTTTTCTATATCTAGCTTTAGTGGCCCCTAAAAGAGTCCAATCAAACATATATTAATAAACTTGATAAAAGAGTTCCTGAAAATGCTACAGACAAAATTTGGTGATCATTTATATATTAGTACTGTAGAAGGAGACGTTTAAAGGTATTTCTATATTTAGCTTTAGCAGCTCCTAAAAGAGGCCAATCAAATTAATATGAGCAAACTTGATAAACGACTACCCAAGAATGTTACAGCTTGCTTCATACATGCTTCATACTCCCTTTAAACTAAATTTCTATAATAAAAGGAAATGAAATATTATATTTTCAATACTGGTCTATACGTAAAATAAATGAAATAATAACCCATCATCAGTGAATCAGATAACACTAATCTCATAATGATATTCACTGAAGTAAAAACAAAAGCCATTGTTCAATGCGGTTGAAATAGTAATATAAGTCTATGTATTTCAAAATAACAAACGTGTCTATTGTTTCCTTGATAAATGGTTCAAAATAGGGTATACGTCTAATTAAATACATTGTTCAAAATATGTCAATCTGATCAGTTTAAAGGGATTTTGAAATATTACATTTTGTATTGTAACTGCGTGTTGCTAAAAAGCTTTTTCGATGCACATACCGCATAAATAACTTTTCTATCTTGAGAAAATATTAGAAATGATAGTATAACGTCTCAATTCCGACTAAAAGGGTGCAAAGAATAGAGGAATTGATAAAAGATTGGCCTTAATTTTCTGTCAGAATGTTAGCTACTTTCATGGTATTTCTGCCATCGACGGCAGCATTTAAAATAAGTATCTGCTTATAACGGCAGCATTTTTTCTTCGACCGGACCAGATTGAACGTCTGTACACTTTTTGTTAATTAATAATAAGGCGCTAAAACTGTGCGAAAACAACAAGAAAATTCAGCAGAGGTGACAAGGTATTAACATTATAAAGAAAAACAAATCAAGAGGGTCAAAATAAAATCTTTGAACATCATCTCCTATTGAAATAATTGATGGATGATTATCAAACTTTGTCTGTTACGTTTTTAGATAATCTATTATCAAATATGCTCTTATTTATTTGATTGGTTCGGTTAAAGCTAAAGCTTTAATACTCAAGCTAAAGCTTAAATGTCCCAAGTCATGGAATTTCTTCAAATAATGTTTAAAGATATTCTTTCTTCAAATTTAATATTAGAAAATATTGACAATGGATCATTTTCAACACAGAAAAGCAGTTGTTTCTGGTGCGAGACTCAGGGCCATCATGACCTTCTCGTTTTGTTTTGGTGTTTTCCCCCTTTATAATGTAAATAGCATGACACCTCTGCTGAATTTTCTTGTTGTTTTCGCACAGTTTTAGCGCCTTATTATTAATTAACAAAAAGTGTGAAATACATGTACCCACATTTTTCTTAAAAATGCGCTATTTATAAATATGTTATAGGTGATTTTGCAAAAATAACGCAATTTTCAATTACAATCTACAAAACAGAAAGGTTACTAAAAAGAAGAACATCATTTTGTCTTCATTTATTTTTCTGATGAATTATGAGTACTGCGTGAAGAAAGGTCAAAGGTGTAGGAGATGTTTTTATAAGAGATCATTTTATAAGTCAATAGATCGACAAACTCTCATCCGCTTCTTGTATGAATCGCAATCATTCTATCTTTGGGGTATTTTAGATCCTATCAACATATTGTTTACTGTTTAGTTTTGGACCCTTAAGATTTATTTTAGACAAAAATGCTAATCAGTATGCTATTTTTAAAATACTTGGTTCACAAATCAAGACGTTTATTATAAAATATTTGTAAAAAATAAAGAACACTAGTAATGATAAACAAGTTCTGTATTTGATAAGCAATAGGGATCGCAAGAAAAGCAAACAATAATGACACAGTTTAAGCGGAATTTGAATAAAGCCATGACCTGAAAATGATACACTTGTCAAAAATATCTTGGCTAAAGGAACCGTATAATTACAATAGGATTAAATAAAATGCATTTGTTTTATGAATTAACGTTTATGATTGTATCGTTCTTTTGCAGATCTATAGGAACCATGGATTTGATAGACACGCAAACATTTGGCTTTATTATTGCTTTTCTCGTCGCTTTTGCCGGATTGGTCATAGCATGCTCGAAACGTTTTCCAAACGGTAAAAGTTTTTCTTATATATTTTTTCGTATAAGTTTGACAATAGGGGCAACCGTGGTGGAGTGGATAGGGTCGTTGACATCAAACACTTGCCCAACTACATTGTGGGTTGAAACCCACTAAGGATGTGAGGATTTAATATTTATTTCATGTATTGAATCTATCCAGCTAGCTTACGGAACGATGCTACTCACTTGCCTAAAGCAATACAAGGTGGGGTATTTTAGGTCTCCTGCAATCAATAAAGCTTGAAACTTGCCACATGAACTATATAGTGATTGAAGAAATATAAGCCAAACAAAAAAGAGTACCGCTTTATTAGCTCTAATGCACATTAAATTTTGTTTGAGTACTTAATTAGGGGAGAGACCCAATCAAGAAACTTATCTGATGATGAATATCATGTTTTGCAGAGATATACAATAAAACAATTTGGGAATAAGGAAGTAACAGCAATTATATGACTATTATTCTGAGGTTAAATTATCTTTTTTAGTTAATTATGAACAATATTTGAGTGTCTTATCACAACAAAAGGCACGTTCTTAAAACATTATTTTCGAACACCAGTACCCCGTTTCCGGTATGGAGACAAATACGGATAAACTAATGACTGTATTACATTAAATATAGAAAAAAATTCACGGTTATTTGTTTAGGTTTTATTTTATTTGGGCCATTTATTTTCAATTACAATATACTTTTGAATTAGGATCACAAATAGACACATGGATGTCACTGATCAGAACTTTTCACTATTAAGAGAATATGTTTAAGCGGCCGGATAGCTCAGTCAGTAGAGCAGTAGAACGGAATTCTATTTTCAAGTCGTGGTCGAGTCCCGGTCAGGCTGCACGGTTTTTATATACGTGTGACATTTTGTGCAAAATTGGGGTATTCGAGAGCGGGGAGTATGACACTATTCACAACTTATCACGTTTTATTGTAAGAGGTCGAGGTCGAGGCTGAGTGGGTACGGTCGAGAAACGGTATCCGATGGTCCCGGGCTCGAGTCCAGGTCAGGCTG
>NW_026865938.1:0-26443 GCF_026571515.1 Ruditapes philippinarum
TGTTTTATAAAAATGGCTGTTTTTAACAATTTTTTTGAAAAAATTTATTATTACGGCGTTAACGCGGGTTTTCCCTAGGACGACAAAACATCCCCAATTTTTTTTAAAAATAAACTTTATTTAAACAAAAATTTTCTATAAAATAAAACCCTCAGATTTCCCTTGTTAAATTGGGTTTTTTTGGTTAAATAACATTATTTTGGACGCTTTTTCTAAAAAATAAAAAACGCCCAAAGGGAACCCTACCCCGGGAAAGCATATTTCCACGGTTTTATTTAAAATTAAAGTTTTATTTCCCCGGGGTTTTTGTTTTTTCTATAGACATGATTAAATTTGGGGGGAAGCGAAAAAACCCTTTAGGGCCCCTTTGGGCCAATTTCCCCAAGCGAGGCAGATAATAAATTTACGAATTTCTGTAACCAAATTTTTAAAATGTTTTGTTAATGTGTTAAGCGAGATAATTTCCATTTTGCCCCCCTGTTTAAACAAACTTGGGGAGGGGCACAGATAAGCTTTAAACAGCCCAAACGTTATCAAGTTTCACCGTAAGATGCCGCCCAAGGCCCCTTATTTACCCTTTAATTAAAAAAATTTGGGGCGAAATTAAATTTGATTGAAATTTTTTATTTTATTAATTTTTTAAAACTTTTTAAACCCGGGGATTTTTAAATTATTAATAAAATTTTCCCGACTTTTTGACCCTATTGAATATCGGTAAGTTGTTTATTATACAAAGTCAATTGATTTTTCAAATGGAAAAAAATTTAGTTTTGTAGTGGGTACAAAAAATTTTTTCCCGGCTGTTGCCAATGATTTAAAAAAAACCGTTTCAATTAAATCCACAATTTTTGCCTTTCCTTTCATAATTAAAATTTAAAAATTAATAAGGGCCCCGAATTCCAAAAGATATGGGCCTTTTGTAGTTTTAACGGGATGGGTTCAATTTAAAAGCCCGCCCGTAAAATGCAAATGGGAAAGAGTAAACACCCAAAAACAGTGAACGTTGAGAAAACGAAAAGGGGGCTGTGAAATCGGCCCCTTTTAAAAACCGGAACTTTAAAATTTGTCTTTTATTTAAAAATTGCATGAAAAATTGAAAATTTCCGGTATGTAATCAAAAGGCTTTTAAACACTGATGTATTCGCTGGCATTATAAAAAATTGTGTCTTTCTTAAAAAAGTTGCTTGTAACGGGAAAAAAGGAATATGGGCCACTGAATTACAGATTTTAATTTGATGAGGGCATTATTTCCGGTGTTGAATTTACATTGAAAAAGGGGGAAAAAAATTTTGTAAAATAAATGAGAAAAACTTTTTTCATTATCTAAGTGGTACAATAAAATATACATCCAAAATATGAATGCATGCAGTACATTTCATGACTAGATCCTTAACATGATGAGAGAATTATGTTATAATGAATATATATACAGTAACGATTACCTAGAATACTATATTGCTACATAAGCTTCAAATGTAATGACAGACAGATTACCTAGCTAAAGCATTTCAGTTTTGATGAAAAGCGAAAACTTTGGGACATGTTAATTTCATGAAAATTTAAGAAGAAAATATAGGTATTTTTGTAAAATAAACTTTAAATTTTTTAAAAATTTCTAAGATTAAAAAAATACAAAAAAGTACTTTTAAATAGTTTTGAGTATTATTATATTTTTAATTAGCCTGTTAACAGTCAAAAAAATAAATTTTAAAAGTCTGTTATTTACTTTTTTGCAAAGAACATTACAAATGGAATGGGAGCATGAGGAAATGGCTTTAACAATGCAAAACAAGCAAAATGGGACAATAAGAGAAAAGGAATGGTTGGTAATATCTAATCTTTTTTTTTTACCTACTGTGACCTTATCATGCAAAAGACCAATTAATTTTAAGCGTTCTTGCACACAGTAAATGAGAAATTGTTGACGTTTTCAAACTGAGTAGTTTAGTATGACATTATTGAAATATGGATGATGGACAGACTAGGAATCTTTGACTGTCTGTAATAGCTGAGCTTTTGCTAATGTGAGCTAAAAAAATGAGAATACTGATGTCAAGGATGATTCAATAATATCCATATTTAAGAAAACACAGTTTTAAAACCCAATTACAATATTGATAAACAAGAGGGCCATGATGGCCCTGAAGTCGCTCACCTGTATAAAGGCCCCCGTAGCGGGGCCAGTTTAAACCCGAGGGCTTTTATTGGCTAGTATAAACCCTTCAAATTCCGATTTACTGGAGATTCTAAATAAAATTAATAATCGCCTTGAGTCTGTTGAACATAAATTATGTACATTAGAATCATTAGAAAAAAAAGTGTGTAATTTTGAAAAGGATTTGGCTAAATTATGGACATGTATAAATGACCAAAATAAAAAGGCTATGGATAAAATACATGAAATTGAAGAGCGGGCGGAAAGCACTGACTACAACTTAGGGTTATTTTCATCAAAAGTAGAACAATTAGAATCAAGAAGTAAACAGTTGGCTGATGATTTAACCTAATGTGCAATCTCAATCAATGAGAAATAACTTAGTGTTTGGAAATATTGAGGAGGCGCGCCAAGGGGAAAGTGAAGATACAGAGTTAGTATTGCGGGGATTTTTCTTGTGGGAAAAGATGAAAATTGCTAGTGATTTAGTAGCCTCAATTGAAATTTGAAAGAGTGCATAGGATGGGCGAAAGGCAAAGAGGAAGGGACAGAAAAATAGTGGCAAAATTCAATTTGTTTAAAGAGAGAGAACTGGTCGTAAAAGTTGGAAATCATTAAGACAATTCCAAGCATTTTGTTCATGAGCAGTTCCCAAGGAGGTGATTGATAAGAGAAGAGCGTTAATCCCGAAAATGAAGGAGGCTAGGACGAAGGGACAACGGGCCTGGTTATCTTACGATACATTGGTGTATATTTGATGGTAAATGCACAGCGAGACGACCGAAGATAGGGATTTCGAATGAGGATAACCTTGGAATTCTCTCCTGGAATGTTAATGGTCTGACTGCTGAGAAAATAGAAGACGATGACTTTATTAACATCTTAAAACAATTTGGTATTATCTTTTTATATGAAACCTGGGCAAATGTGAATTCAAATATTAATCTAAGTGGTTATGTATCATATAATTATTTTAGAAAATTTCAACACCGGAACTCTAGAAGGTGTAGTGGTGGGATCGCTTTACTGTATAGAGAATCGTTAAAAAGTGGCATAGAAATAGTGCGTAACCATTTTGATACAATCTTATGGATTAAACTTGATAAACATTTTTTACTTTAGAAAGAGATATATACATATGTGGAATTTATTTATGGTGTGAAGATTCACCAGCGTACAATGTATGTGATGTCGATTTGTTTAACGTCATTCAAAACGATGTGTATGAATTTGAAACGGAAGGAGAACTGTATTTAATTGGAGACTGGAATAGCAGAGTTGGTACGAAAAAAAGATTACATTGTTTGTGATGCATTAAATATTGATATTGATTATGATATGTATGACCCCAGATGTACCCCTGTTTCGGCCTCACTTGACAATACGTGTAACACTTTTGGTCATCGTTTAATTGAATTTTGTAAAAGTACAGGTTTACGTTATTATTAACGGTCGAATAGATCACGATCGTAACGGTAATTTTACGTTTATTTCGAGACAGGGGGCGTCTGTTATTGACTACTTACTCACTTTGAATTGTAATTTTTTCCAGAATTAGTAATTTTACAGTTCATGATTATACGGTATGGAGTGACCACTGCCTATTTCTTTTTAATTTATTTTGTAATAAATCACAAAAATATTGAAAAAAAACCAATGCAAGGAAAATTTTTGCAAATATGTTTGGTCAAATAACCTAAGGGAGGAATTCAGAGCAAGTTTAATAACTAAACTGCCGGTTTTTTAATACGTTGTTAAATAATGTAGATATTTGTAGTAATTTATCTATTAATGCGCTAGTTTTCTGATTTTACCTGTCTGATACAAGATGTAGCTAGCCCTTTGTTTTGTAAATCTTATTGTGTAAATAATAGTGTTGATTTTTGTAATACATTTAATGATAAAAATAAGGTTTGGTTGACCCAAGAATGTGTGCAGGCAAAACATGCATATTTAAATGCTTTACGTAACTTTAACAGAGTAAAAAGTTATGAAAATAGGGATGAGCTTTGTCTTTTAAAAAGCAATTATAAACATACTGTTAGATTAAAGCGTCGACGTCATATTGCTTTAAAGGAGCGTGAAATCGAAAAGTTACGTTTTTCCAATCCTAGAGAATTTTGGAAATATTTTTAAACATAACACTAGTTCGAAGAATAAATTTCAGTGGATGAATTTTTTGAATACTTTTCGTCTATTGGAAACGACATTTTTTTCAGTTCAACAAATGATGAATCTGAAAATTTTTGAAACAATGTATGATTTTAATAATACTGACAATGGTGATGAAATTTTAGATAGGCATTTTACTATTGAAGAAATTACAGCGGCTGTTAAAACATTGAAAAGGAATAAATCTCCTGGGAATGATTTTCTTTTAAATGAATACTTCATTGAATCTATTGATATATTAGGGTGTCATATTTGCGATATTTTTAATTGTATATTAGATAGTGGTTTTTTCCCCGAATCCTGGACTGAGGGTGTTATTATCCCACTGCAATAAAAGGGAGACGTAAATAATGTTAATAACTATAGAGGTATTACACTAGTTAGTTGCTTGTCTAAATTATTTACAACGATTTTAAATAAAAGGATTATGGATTATTGTGAACAAAATAAGCTTGTTATCTGATGCACAATTTGGTTTCACGAAAAGGAATTTAACTGCAGGTGCCCTATATATTTTATTGTCTGTTATTCAAAAATACCTAAATGAGAAAAAACGTCTATACTGTGTATTTGTGGATTTCAAAAAGGCCTTTGATAGTATTTACAGAAATGCCCTATGGCTCAAGTTATATAATATTGGTATTAGAGGTAAATTGCTACGTATTGTTAGAGATATGTACGATAAGGTTAAATCTTGTATAAAACATTGTAATTGTTATTCTGATTTTTTTGAAATATGCTGTAGGTCTCCGTCAAGGGGAGGTAATTTCACCGATAATGTTTTTCTGTTTATTGATGACGTCGAGTTTATTCTTAGAGCAGGATATAAACAGTGGACTTCAATTAAATGATATTATACTTATGCTTCTACTTTTTTGCTGATGACATGGTAATTTTGGGTGATTCACCAGAACAGATTACAAAAAGTTTAAATCTTCTCTATTCATATTGTGAAAAATGGAGTCTGAATGTTAATATTGATAAACTAAAGCAATGGTTTTTTAGAAAACGTGGTGGGTTGTTATCTAATGAGGAATTTTTGTATAATGGTGAAAAACTCGAAATTGTTAGTAATTTTAATTACCTTGGAGTTGTTTTTAATTACACGGGTACGTTTGTTTTAAATCAGGAACAGATAATAGGAAAAGCCTTAAAAGCATTAAATGTTCTACTTATAAATTGTAAAAAGCATAAACTTAATCCCAAAATATTATGTCAGTTATTTGATGCGTTTGTCGGATCCATTCTTTGTTATGCCTCGGAAATTTGGGGAAATAGTAAGTCAAAAGAAATTGAAAGAATTCATCTTAAGTTTTGTAAAAGAATACTTAATTGTTAAATGAATACATGTAATGCAGCAGTTTATGGTGAACTGGCTCGTTATCCTTTATACATTACAAGATATTTACGGATAGTAAAGTTTTGGCTTAAATTATTACAAACAGACAATATCATTCTTAAAGAAATTTATAATATATCTTATGAAGACTGTATAAATGGGTAAGAAAAATTGGCTTTCAAGTGTTAAAGATTTATTATCGTCGTATGGTTTTATGTATGTTGGCATAATCAAGAGATTTTATGTAGTAAATTGTTTTTATTAGAATTCAAGCAGCGTTTAATTGATTCCTTTGTACAAAGCTGGCATGCTGATATTTGTAAATAGTCCTGTTTTATTGTTATACAAGGATGTAAAAAATGTCTTCCAGTATGAAAAATATCTGGATTTATTACCTAGTAGCCTTAGGCATTATATTAGTAGAATAAGATTATCAGCACATCCGTTACTTATACAGTCTGGTCGTTATGGTTCAAATAGGATACCAAGAAATGAACGTTTTTGTATATACTGTAGCTTACATGATATTGAAGATGAGTACCACTTTGTTTTTGGTTTGCACTTGTTACAATGACCTTAGAAAGAAATATATTAAGAAATTTTACTACGTTAGACCTAGTATGTATAAATTCTTAGAATTATTAAATAGTGATAATAAGATTATTTTACGTAACCTTGCTTGTTATATACGAGAAGCATTGGCTATGAGAATATCAGTTACACATCGTTGAATTCACGGTTAATCCTCTGTGTAACATAGCGTAGATAAATAAGTATTGATTGCATAATGTCTAACTTAAAATATAGATTACATTTTGCTTTGATAATATTTTGATATGTTTTGTATTAATGGAATTATAAATTAAGCAATAAAAACATATGCTTTGCTAACATTTGACTATGATATTATTATGTAATGTGACTTATATTTAAATATATTTAATTGTTTGTATTTTGTAGACGATGTATTTTGTACAAGTCTGAAAATAAAGTTTCTGTTCTGTTCTGTTCTGTTTATTTGAACAAACTTGGTAGACACCTATTAGAAAATGTTTCATGCTAAACATCTAAGGTCTAGCTGGTCAAGTTTTTTTTACACATATAGTTAAAAACAATGACACACCTGGGGCAGGGCCAGTTTGGACCCAAGGGCTTTTATTTGAACAAACTTTGTAGACACTTACTAGAAGATGTTCCATGCTTAATATCTAAACTCTAGCTATTTGGGTTTTTTCAAAGAAGATTTTTTAAGTTTTTGCTTTACACATATAAGGAAAATCAATGACCAACGGGGCGGGACCAATTTTGACCCCCGGGCTCTTATTTGAACAAACTTGGTAGACATCCATTAGAACATGTTTTAGGCTAAATATCATAGCTCTAGCTCTTTTGGTTCTTTAAAAGAAGATTTTTTAAGTTTTTACTATATGCATATAGGGAAAATCAATGACCCCTTGGGGCGGTGCCAATTTTGACCCCAGGGCTTTTATTTGAACAAACTTGGTAGACACCCATTAGAAGATGTTTCATGCTAAATTTCTTAGCTCTAGCTCTTTGGGTTCTTTAAAAGAAGAATTTGTAAGTTTTTACTATATGCATATAGGGAAAATCAATGAACCCCTGGGGCGGGGCCAATTTTGACCTCTGGGGTTTTATTTGAACAAACTTGGTAGACACACACTAGATGATGTTTCATGCCAAATATCTAAGCTCTAGCTCTTTGTGTTTTTTAGAAGAAGATATTTTAAGATTTTTTCTTTTGGTTGCCATGGCAACCAGAGTTCTGCATGGAATTAAATTCTTTGAACAATTTTCAAAGGTGACCACCAAAGGAACATTCCTGTGAAGTTTGGATGAAATTGGCGAAGTGGTTTATGAGGAGATGTCATTTAAAGTAAAAGTTTTTGGACGGACGGACGGACGACAAGCGATCACAAAAGCTTACCCTGTCACTTTCTGACAGGTGAGCTAAAAAGAAAACAATGTATATTATCTATGCCCCTCGTTAAAACATGATAGAAATATCCCCAGAACCTTTTTACTCACAATAATAATACATGTAATTATAACAGCATTAATAAGTACATCGCCTTATCTAATAGTCTGAATCTTACCCAATTAAATGTTGCATGACAAACATTCTATTATAAAGCTTTCAATATTTCAGTTACTTCATACATAATCAGTGTTCTTTTCTAATTAAAGCATATATACAGAACTTGCTAACATGAAAAACAAATTTCGTCACGATAAGTTTATCTCATGTATAAAATTGCAACTTGCTTGCAATTTAAGTAATCTATTTTAAGATTCTTATGCTAGAAAGTATGGTGATTGCTCAATTTTAAGTCATTTGTTAAAAACATTTTCATAAATTGGAAACACACTCTATAAATGGCTTGGTACTTCATATCAATTTGTGAAATTTCTTTTATTATGAATATTACTTACTGATAAATGTTCACAAAATTGCAAATACAATGTAAATCTAAAAACAATGCTACATAATTAAGGTATTATCAAATTATATAATGATTAAGACAATGGATTGAAATGATAGAAAAACAAGCAAATGTAAAATGAACATAAAAAAATATATACAGTCGACTCCGCTTATAACGAACTCAATGGGACATTTAAATATCGTTCGTTATATCCGAAGTTCGCTAAAAGCGAAGTAGCAACAACTTGCTGACTTGTTTTGATGGGCAAATTTGCCATGAAAAAGGCATACCTGTCGCTTGTTACCGGTATAATCTGCATTTTAGGCAGCGGTAATTTAATGCGGGTCATTTTATTAAACTATATATTATGAACATGGTACATGTATTTAGACATGTAGTACTTGTCTATAAAGTGCTTACCATTTGTATTCTTTTACTATTTGTTTGTTGTTGTTTGGTTTATATTGCAAACAAAAAATCGGTTATTTTGGTAATTATCGGGTATTTACAGCTATTTATCAACTGAGGGTGCGAAATACAAATTTTCCGTAACAAGTAGGAAATTATGTTGTGAGAACATTTTAACAAAATCTTTATTCTTACCCGTGCTGTCGGATAGCGGTACTCATGTACTGATCTTAATCGAGAGCATCCCGATATTTTAATTATAACAGTTTGTTTTAACCGAGGAAATTTACATGTTTTCCGCCGTCTGGGACTTGAAAAATGGCTCGCTATAGCCGAAAATTCGTTATAAACGAGTACGTATTAATATAAAATTAAGAAGGAATCGGCCGGGGATATCAGATTTAGTTCGCTATTAACGACAATTCGTTATAAACGAGTTCGTTATAAGTGGAGTCGACTGTACATGTAACACTATTGACCATAAGAAACAGTTAAGTCAAACAAATGTAATAGTTATTATGCATTTAAATTTGGGGTGTAGTGTCATGTTTCTTTGGAAATTGAAGTCAAAATAGTTCTCAGAAATCAAATATTTCTCTGACAAAGATAGAAATGTTATGAGCATGATGTAAAGCTCCCACAAACTTTCTGATATAACTCTAGTGCAATCACTGTTTGTTTTTACTTTGACTAGAATCAAAAATGATACCTTTGTTTACAGTTTGTGTCCACAATGATAATAGCATATAAATAAATATTATTCTTGTCACTTGTGCCTGGTTATATAAAAAAAGACAAATTTCTAATAAAGGGAATGTACAAGTTTGTTTTGTGTATGTTAAGAACAACTTAAGCATGTAAAATAAAAAGGGAATGGGGAACATGTATTTTTAAAGGTATTATAAGTAGATTTCAACAATAATAAATGAATGATTTCAAAATTAAAAAAAAAAAAAAAAAAAAAAAATGGGTCAAAGGACAGAAAAGGCCGGGTTGCATTTCTATACCAAATATCATGATTTGCTGTAATGTTTTGAAAAATATTTACACTCTGACCATTAATGTGGAAAATTTAAATAAGTCAGTTAACAGGAAGTGGATGAGTGAAAGACTTGTAAAATCGAATCCCACATTATAAGACCATGTGGTCAATGCTGCTTTGTCAAATATCAAGAGCCTGTGATAAGTAGTTGCTAAAAAAAAAAAATCTTGTCACAAAAATTTCCTACCATTGACCATTAATGTTGAAAATTTAACGGTAAACGGGGCTTGGTGAGCGACAGACCTGAAATCAAATCCGACGGTATGGGACCACGTTCAATACTGTTATACCAAATATCAAGAGGCTGAGATAAGTTTGGTATGGAAGACAAAACTATGAAACTATGAACATTTGGTTTACATAAATTCCATAAATAAGTTCAAGTGGGGGGGGAGGGTAATTTCTGGAAATAGTCATGCTTGGTCACGCAACATATGTTGTAATGATAAGAAATATAAACAAGAGGGCCATGATGGCCCAAAGTCGCTCACCTGTATATAGACCCCCGGAGCGGGGCCAGTTTAAACCCCAGGGCTTTTATTTGAACAAACTTGGTTGACACCCATTAGAAGATGTTTCATGCCTAAACATCTAAGGGTTCTAGCTTGTTGGGTTTTTTTTAAAAGAAGATTTTTCAAGTTTTTTTCTTTACACATATAGTTAAAAACAATGACACACCTGCGGGCAGGACCAGTTTTGATCCAGGGCTTTTTATTTGAACAATCTTTGTAGACACTTACTAGACAATGTTTCATGCTTAATATCAGAACTCTAGCTATTCAGGTTTTTTTTTGAAGAAAGATTTTTAAGTCTTTGCTTTACACATATAAGGAAAAAATGAATGACCCCCGGGGCGGGGCAATTTTGACCCCAGTGCTTTTATTTGAACAAACTTGGAATACACTCACTAGAAGATGTTTCATGCTTAGTATCTAAAACTCTAGCTATTTGATTTTTTCATCAAAAAAGATCTTTTAAGTTTTTGTTATATGCATATAAGGAAAATGAATGAACCCCGGGTCGGGGCCAATTTTGACCCCTGGGCTCTCATTTGAACGAACTTGGTAGACACCCATTAGAACATATTTCATGCTAAATATCTTAGCTCTAGCTCTTTACATTCTTTAAAATAATTTTTTTTAAGTTTTTACTATAAATATATAGGGAAAATCAATGACCCCCTGGGGCGGGGCCAATTTTGACCACAGGGCTTTTATTTGAACAAACTTGGTAGACAACCATTAGAAGATGTTTTCATTCTTTGGGTTCTTTAAAAGGAGATTTTTTAAGTTTTCATTTTATACATATAGGGAAAATCAATGACCCCCCCCCCCAGGGCGGGGCCGATTTTAATTCTAGGAACAAAATTAGAACAGTTTGGTTTTGGAAACCTATAGGTGATACCATAGACCAAATATCAAAGCTCTAGGCCAATTTTTACTTTCAGACCAGAATATTTTTCAAGTTTTTTACTATATGTATGTAATGAGAATCAATGACCCCCCCGTCCATTTATTTGAACAATCTTGATAGAGGTTCTACTACACAATGTTTTCATGCCAAATATCTAATCTGTAGCCTTTGCCAAATCAGAGAAGAAGATTTTTCTAGATTTTACTATATACATATAAGGAAAAACCTATGACCCCCCAGGGCCCCGGCCAATTTTGACACTAGGGACAAAATTTGAACAACTTTGGTAGAGGACCCATAGATTTGATACCATATACCAAAAATCAAAGCTCTGGCCCATGTACTTTCAGACAAGAAGATTTTTTAATTTTGTGTTTTTTTGAAATCCCTTTTCTGGCC
Source organism: Ruditapes philippinarum (assembly GCF_026571515.1). Lineage (NCBI taxonomy): Eukaryota > Metazoa > Mollusca > Bivalvia > Venerida > Veneridae > Ruditapes > Ruditapes philippinarum. The sequence continues at coordinate 11,373 of NW_026865938.1, forward strand.
CTATGACCTACATATGCAACAGACCGGAACCATTTGAACCACTTTGAAACGGCCCACCCAAGGATCATTTCTGTAAAGTTTGGTCGATGTGCAGTCATTGGTTTCAGAGGAGAGGTTGTTTTTATGTTAAAAGTTGACGACGCACGACGACGGACACACAGGGCCATCACAATAGCTCACCCTGAGCATTGCTTAGGTGAGCTAAAAAGTAAATTAAATTACTTATAATATTTCTTTAAAAAAAAGTTCAAAGGGATATTAACCTGAAAATAATGCTTTAAGATTTTAAATTATGAACCTAGTCACATAAGATGTGTGATGATAAGGAATATGTATTTGAAGTAAGAGGTAGATGCCTTTGAAACTTTAAAAAAGTCATTTAGTAAAAAATAATTTTTTCCAAGTAACAAAAAATTTAAGTTCATTGGGGAGGTAATCTTTTGGCAATTATTGGTTTGCTAGAAAATTAACAACCTTGTCACTAAATTTGGTTTTAAGATAAGGAAACATATATTTGAAATATTTGAAGTTGATCCCTTAAGAAAAATAAATAAAAAGTTAACAGTAAATTTAATAGCTTGTTCGGTTAGGACAGGCAACGCTCTACCAATTTCTAAGTGCTTTTGATAGGGAAAAAGAGCCCTTTGGTAATGTTAAATATTAACAAAAGGGCTCCAAATTTTCCTTTAAATCCATGTTTACTGTTATAGGCCTTGAAAGAGGTCCTTATTATGCCTCTTCAAAGAAGAGTATTAAAATTTTCAATTTTCCTTAGCCAGATGTCAAATAGTATTAAATATCTTGAGGTGGTATGCAAACTTTAATTAAATAACATAAAATCTAAGTCAGAAAAGGGGCATAATTCTGTCAAAATGCTTGATCCAGTTTTCCTCCTCCCCCCTGTTTACAGGTTGGGGTCATGATGGTGAACAAGTGTGCAAAGTTTCAAAAAGCCATATATCAATAGACTTATATTTGAGAATATTACAAAAACTTTTAACATAAGTTTATTATACACCTATGCTGACACAGAAGCCGACAACAAAACTGACGCACTTTGGCGACTACAACAGCTCTACTTTTTCTTTATCGAATAGTCGAGCTAAAAAATAACTTTTTTAGGAAAATTCTATCTTCAAGAGGAGATAAATTTTGAAAATATTTGGTAATAGAGTAATGAAACCTTGTCACATAAGATGTGGTTGATGATAAGGAACATATATTTGAAGTATGAAAGTTGATCCCTTTAAGAAATAAGGAAGTAACGATAGAAAATAATATTTTTTAAGTTAAAATTCTAAGTTCAAGGGGAGATAAATTCTGAAAATAGTGGTGCTAGAATTATGAAACCTTGTCACATAAGATGTGGTTGATGATATGGGAAACCAAAACTTCAAATCTGACTAGAAGGACGCAGACGCCGGGGCAAGTAGGACCGGCTCTCCATATACTTTGTATAGTCTAGCTAAAAATGAAAAGTAAGAAAGTGTTTTATGCAGTAAACATTAATATAAATATAAAAGTGATATGGCACTTTTTGTACTAAGAAGCAAGGAATGATATTTTATTTTCTTGCATCCTAAATCTATAGTAAATGATATTTTACCGTACCTTTCTTGCCTATTAAATGTATTGGTATTGTACCTAACAATATTGCTTTAGCAATGATGTTCCAGGGTTTTCAACATGTTTGTTTACACAAAATGTCCATACATATATCTAATTTTCTATTATAATACATATATATATGCATTAAACTTTATGCTTTAAAACAAAAAAATAGAACTTTTTACAACATTACCATTAGACAGGATTAATTTTGACCCCAGTGACACTACTGAAGTTTTCCAGATTGTATGTTAAATGATAAGCAGACTGGAAATCTATACACCTGACAATCTATTTTCCTTTCTTCGAATTTTCCATGAATATGTTGAACATAAGGCTTGGAATTTTTTTTAACAACATAGCAATATTCTGAGGTATCCAATGCATTTCTCTGCTTAACTTCAGCTAGAAACTTTTTAAAAGGAAGTTTTTCACCATATATTTCCAATACAAATTTAGGTGAAACATGTAGGTCCACTGGCATTCAGGGCTTCCATTAAGATCCAAAATTTGGAAGTCAAAGACTGCAAAATGTTCTTGACATTGGAAGTAACAAAATATTGGTAAAGAAGAAAAAAGCATTACATTTTGGAAGTCACAAGCCAAATTCAAGGAGTGTAAATGACTCACAAACTTCCATTAATGGAAGCCCTGCCATTACTATGAAAATGGTAGCCTGATGTTCATTTACAAATAGTGTTTATACCTTTATCATTCAAACAAAAAGTTTCTTCCAAAATTGTGTATTTCTCATCTAAACAAACAACATGGCACATTTCAACATCTTACAGTTCACATATATTCGTCTTACATGTCCACAGATATTTATATACAATGGATAGGAAGCTCAGAAAATAGTTGATAGTCAGATTCAGATCCACAGTGCGCTTCGGTGATAATCGTGTTTTCCCACTAACCCCCGATTCTCGCACTCTCGTTAAACCTCGGCGATATCCATGAACTACTGTTTACATTGCCGACATTTTTTTTTTTGAGAAATATCTGTGTGGAAAAGTGTGTATGGTACGTTTTAACATAAATAACTATTGCTTCTTATGTAAGTAGAAAATGCTTCGTCTTTTTTTGTCAATATTCCTCTTCGAATTGAATATGGCGGTATTTTGGCTACTATTACCCAGGATGCATCAAATCTTGGAAAATCCCGAAACACATGATAACTTGCACTAGAACAACCCCAATAATACTGAATTTAACTGTATGACGTCTAAGTTACTTCTACATCTATATTAAGCTCCATGACATGTCCAATCAATCAGTAAATCAATAAGTTGATTGATCATTAGAATAAATCAGAGAATGAATCATCAAGTCAATGAAATCGAGGAAATCAACACTCTGAAATTAAAAAAATTACATCAACATAAAACTAGAGTTAAATCAATTTCCTTTGTCTGAAATGCATAATTATCATTTAAATAAAAACCTCCAAATTTATGGTCAATTACAATAAACCCATTCACACTTTCTATATGATCTAAGTAAATAACCGAGGTATATCAAGTGAAAAAATACGAGTTGCTTCCCTTATCTTCGAGTAAAATTGATATCTCTTATGCTTAAACAAAACCGCTAGTTTGTTCTGATTAAATGTCCGCTTTTAAAATGTATTACACCAATAGCAAACGTTGGATCTTAGCTTCATCACAGTATATTCTTCAACACATCTTTTGACTCCACAAATATTCAAATGAACAGTTAACCCTACCACATGTCAGACCATTTTACATACAATTTATACAGTGAGAAAACAACCGGTTATCTTTATTCCTAAAACTACTGATAAGAAAAGCCTCTTGTCTGCTAGTTCTGAAAGTGTTTATCGGTGTATTAAATATTTACAACACATTGAACAGCTTACTTAACCTGTAGGTACCGTATATTAACTTATGATATAGCTATATGCTTTCTATTGGCCGCCACAATCATAAGTTCATTTAATTAAGTTATTATAAAATATATCATAATCATAAATAAATTCTAAACTCACCAGTTCGTGGAATTGAATGTACCAATAAAAGCATTATCTTCTTCAAACACGCATACTGTCAAACTCTATCTCTCTCTGCTGTAACTTCTGCAAAATATAATAAACACAATGTGCAAAGTGATATGAATAAATTGTGAGATTAAGTAAACAGAGAGCTAGATTAACGGATTTTTCTGAAAACAATTCTCAAAGGTTCCAAATCACGAAAAACTGATGACATTTCAAATCAGACCACACTCGTTACTTAATTAAAAAATTATCTATGACATACACTCTATAAAACACTAATTTAAACCAAATGCAACTCAAAATAATACTGACCAACTATCAATAATCCATATTTCCAATAAATTAAGAACAATTCGATTTTTTTACAAACAAAGCCGCTTAAACATAGACAAAACTAGTGATATTGCGGGGAAAACAAGGGAAACAACTCAAACAACAAAAAAAATATATCAAGACACCTGAATTATCAACACTGTTACACATCATGAAATCCAAATAAGAATTCCAAAACAGATTACAATAAGTTCAAATAATATTGGTAAGTTTTCTGTACCTACTTTTAGAAAATGATGAGATCAGCTTTCACATACAAATATAGCGTCGAAAACTTTGTTTTGGTACGAACTACTTCCTTACGCAAAGTTAACGCGAATGAATACTAATGATGTTTTTTACTGATTATATCCTGAAAACATGCAAATAATATACGATAGAAATAACACAATCAAAAATGAACTACTGACAATTAAAAATCTTATCACTTGTGTGTGACAAGAAATTCTGTGTAGAACTACTTTGCGTTGTTCGGTACCCATTCTTCTATTGTAATCCCGCAAAATGTGATAGAACTGTATTCACTGCTAACGCAGCGAATACAAAAACCGATAATTGGACGGTTGAAAGGGGAAGATTAACAGTATGAAGTCAATTATATAGATAATTACCCTGACAATACCGGACGTCGAAGGTGTGAATAACCTTGCAATTGTCAATTGGTTGTTTGTTATTCACTAACTGAGCGGTAACTAAATAGTAATTGTCTGATTTGTTTATTATGTCTCTTTTTACAGTTTGATTTACTTTGATTTATATTTCTTTCTTTAAAACATTAAAAAAGTGTATTATTTTTTATATTTCTGTTTAAATAATGACTAAATGACTATTGATACTGCATTATCTTTTCAGGACTTTACAACCGGATCATATATACTGTAAAATATTATTTTGTAAACCCCTTATGTATTTTATTAATACCTGGTTGAATAAAGATATTTGAATTGAATTGAATTGTTTATTATGTCTCTTTTCACAGTTTGATTTACTGTAAAGCATATATGTTACCGTTTAATAGTTATGCCTAAATGCGCAGGTAAAATCGGTATGAATAAAAACACAGATTTTTTTATAATGCGTTGCTTTTGTATATTAATTTCCTTATGTAGAAATTTATTGACTATTTGTGTAATAAACTAACTTACTCGGTCCGTCAATATGCCAGTTTATTTGGTAACTTTATAAATGTACTAATTAAATAGTTCTAAATTTACATAAAATTAAATAGACAGGTTCTTGTCTTAGGTAAATGGTGGACTTCGCAGGCATCATAGCGTGAAACTGATAACGATCGCTGATTGGCTTATCTCCGTGGCCCCTGTCAGCTTGATTGACAGGTCGGCGTTATGTCAATTTTTAATGACTGCATGTTTATATATGCTTATATTTTTTGTATGCATTCTATTGAGCCTCGAAACTTTGTTAATATTTATTTACCTCATGTTGTCAATGTCTTGACCTGAGAGAAATAAAGATATTTGTATTTGTATTGTATTTGATATATAATAACTACTTGTATGGCTGGCTTTATGCTACGCACGCCTTACGGCAAACTTGTTTTTCATCCCTTATTACTTAATCGCTACGTCTTAAAAATCTGTATGACACCGATTAGATTACCATTTGAGCATATTACCGTTTAATCTTATAAATAATGTTTATTTTTGTTTGTTTGTTTTGAAAAATTTTCAGTACTAATTTTTCATCCGACGATGATAACAATAGAAAAATGAAACAATTTCCATTAATGGAATTGCTTGGTTTTATCCATTATATGAACAATATTAAAAATTTGTTTTCTATAAGGTTATTATTACAACTGAACGAAGTGATCAACATATTGTTTGTTTTCCGAAAAAAAAACACCTTACCGCGGTATTTATATTTAATGAATTCAAATAAGTTATAAACTTCAAATCCAGGAGAGATTTGCCATTTAGCTTGTGAAACTATTTGAATGTCAAAATAGAATGGATGAGACAGAAAATACAGATAGCAGACCGGCGAAGAGTACATCATAGCATTTTGGATTGTTTTATATTTAAATGAATTTTGGTGATTAAATCGTTACATAATTATGATACTTTCCTGTATTCATTCCCGTCATATTCCAAGATAAAATGCCAATGCCTGTTTTGTTATAATTATTATTATCATTATTACTGTTATTATTATTATTATTATTATTATTAGTAGTAGTAGTATTATTATTAGTATTATTAATTATTAGTATTATTTCTTCTTCTTCTTATTATTATTAACATTATAATTAATATTATTATCATCAATATTATTAATTATTATAATTATTATTATTATCATTATTTTTTATTATTATTATTGTTATTATGATGATTTTTATTTTATTATTATTATTATTATTATTATTATTATCATTAATTTATTATTTTTTATTACTATTATTATTATTATTATTATTATTATTATTATTATTATTATTTATTATTATTATTTCTTCTTCTTCTTATTGTTAGCATTATTTTAATCATAATTATCATAATTATTATTATCATCGATATTATTATTAATTAATTTTATTATAATTATTTTATTATCATTATCATTATTATTTTTATTATTATTATTTATGTATATTATAATTATTATTTATCTATTATTATTATTTTTTATTATTATTATTATTATTATTATTATTACTTTTTATTTCTTATTATAATTATTATTATTATTATTATTATTATTATTATTATTTTTGTTATTAGATCTATTATTTATTTATTTATTATATTTATTTATTATTATTATTATTATTATTATTATTATTATTATTATTATTATTATTATTATTATTATTATGTTGCATATTCCCTGCCATTTTATTTGATTTTTGGATTTTATTTTATTCGTATATTTTGTATTATATGTTATAAGCGCCACACCTAAAAGATAGAACACTCTCCCATTTGCAAAGAATGGGAATTATCTCCCATTATAAGAAATTGGATTTTTTTCCCATTTATCAAAATAGAATTTTCTTCCCATTATTAAGATGGGTGATTTCACCCATGGGTGCGTTTCACCCATAATGAAAATGGGAGATTCTAAAAATATTTATATTTCGATCTATATTTTTAGGAAGGAATATCTTAAGTCAAGATTAGTGATTTTTTTTTAAATAATGGTATATAAATTTTTTTAATTCTCCCGTGATTTTTTTCTCCCATTCTCGTAAAGAGGAAATGAAACCCCACGAAACTCCCACTGGGAGACCAAATCCCCAGTGGGGGAATCGAAAAACCCCATGGGACGGCCAACTTTGAATGTCTCCCCTGCATTTAATTTTAAGGGTATCGTCATTTCAAAGGCCAGGTTTTACTTGACTCTATCTCTATTATTGACCGGTCTTTAAATTTTTTCTCTAATCAATTTAAAAAAGGTAGCTGAGTTTGCGAAAATTCCGGATTTGCAAACTTATTCCGGAGGCTGTTACAACCTGTTGTCTGACAAATAATTTTTCTTGGGCCTCAGATGAGCATACTGAAATGTTGTTGTTTTTTGCCAGTTTGACATATAGAATTATTTTCTATTTAATCATAACTGAATATTTCTTGCTAGTTTCTGGCAATTTGTTGCTGTTTTTCTTAACTAAGAAAGGAACAGTCCTTAACTTGCACACTTATAGTATTGACATTCAGCATTTCAAACATAGATTTTTCATGATTCTATTTAAATATTCAAATAAGATTTATTATGTAAAAGATTTCCAAGATAAGTTTATTTTTCTGCAATATAAGTATTTAACCCAAATATGGGCATACTGCACAGTATAATTATCTTTAATTTATAATTAACTACCAACAGAGATAGTACTTGTATTAATTGAATTGTATTCTGATATAATAATTTCAATATGGAACTTTAAATTGTAATTCAGTGTTCATTTGTATGCTCACTATGCTGTATTAAGGTCCAGATTTCAGAAACAGTACATTGTTTCATTATAAGTATGTTAAATGACAGTACATGCATAGTCCATTATTGTAATTTTGTATAAAGACTATCAAAGCATACTGGTCAGTTCCTTTGTTTGATTTGTATCTTCTATGGTAAGTGGACAGATGGTTGGCATGTTGCAGCCTTTTACAGAAAATTAAATTCTGAGGTGTTATGTAACTGAATGGGAAATATGTTACAATCAGCTGTTATTGATTATACAATATTGATTTATTGGACTCTGTGGCTGTCAGCACACAGTTGCAATAATGATACTAGTGTTTAATCAATTGTATTTGTTTGAATAATAGAAAATTTATATTTATTGGTGATTTGATATTTTAGTCAGTGGTAGTAGATTAATTTTGTTGATTATATGTTTCCATAATATAGAATTCTCAAATATGAGGGTTTTTGTTGTCTGATAATTATACTTTTATTTTGTTAATATACTAGATTTGAAGTTAAATTTGATAACTTGCTTTAGCAAGAAATGAAATTTTGAACAAATTCTCTTTGTAAAGAAAAGTTTGTTTAAAGTTGGATTCAAACCCAATGTGGTGAGGGGTAAGTGACCTAAACCACTCACTTCCCAGCACATGTATATGAATGTCATTGTGTGTATTAAGGTGTGTTTGTAATAAATGTATTGTAGGAGTCAATAAGCCAGCAAAAAGCCCAGTAGTAATAAATAGTTAAATGTAAATCAAATAGGCATTTAGTGCTGTATTAAACTAATACTGTCTTTTAAAAATAATCTATCAAATCTGTAATTTTGAGGCACATTATGCCTCAGAAACAGTGTAGAAAATAGTGAGTATTATAATTTTCTAAATAAATGGCTTAATGCTGAAAAAAGTAGTGCTGAACGTGAAATGATTTGTTTACAAAAGTTGTAAAATGTATAAAAATATTATTGTTTTGACTTTTGTACAAAATACAAAATTTCTGTAACAGTTTTCTGTCATAACTGCCAAAAAAGCAACAGAAGCAAAAAGATGGCTGAGGTAATGACATTTAGTAATTTGCTGGATACTTTTGTGTATAACAGGGCAACCAATAAAAAGGATTTGAAGAATTGAAAAAAAAATCTTGGTCATAGTCAGCATTTAAGCACTTATCAAAAGATGTATATACATTTGAAATTTGATGCCAGTTTAATATCTTTGCATACACATTTTGACTACATGTATCTTAATTTACTTAAATGCTAAAGCTATATGGTTCTATTTCACAGGTGTAGGAAAATCATGTCTTCTTCTACAGTTTACAGACAAAAGATTTCAACCTGTACATGACTTAACTATAGGTAAGATTGATTGTATATTTATACATGTCCTGATTTAATTGGAAATACACATAAATGTGGGTATCCTTTCATTGATTTATTGAAATTGCATAGATCTAGTTCACATGTGTATTTAGGAAGGAATTTTTCATTAGTTTTTGGACAGGCCCAAGAATTTGGTTTTAACACTTAGCTAACTGGATCCTGCCAGTGTGATCCCTATTAATAGGAACACAAGTAAACAAAATGAGTCTAAACTCTTTAATTTTTTTCTGCTTTATTCTTTACATTTCACAAGGAAGAAATAAAGTAAGTTATATATAAATGCAAAAAAAACATAGTTATTAAGGAAAGAAATTCTCAATATTTGTCAATGTGTACTTTCTACCAAAATTTCTTCCGGATTTTGTTACCAGAAAAAAAACTAAATTGTATCATTCATTTAAGAAATTCATACATAAACCATTTAGTACTGCTGGGGGTATGTCATTTCATAGGTTTTTTATTTTATTTTAAACATGTAAAAAAATTTTAAAAAATGATGTATTCATAACTTGTAAGAGCATAGGGGTATTTTTTATTCTTGAATTGTAATGTTTTACTGTTCACAGTCCTGTAATCTGCTGATTTTCTTATTTGCCAAGCTTCATGGTGTTTAGAGCAGTTGATATCAATTTTGGGAATATCAAGATAGAAATTTCTGGATTGTCAATCAACGTTATAGAGCCTGATACAGTCTGTAAATTTGTATAGACTCACTGATAGTTGAAATTGGTCACTTAGTTCCAGCCCCCTTGTGGCTGTGGTGTTGCCTTAAAGGGTTGAGGCATCAGAATCCCAGCCACTTGTTATCTCATTTATCCCTGTGTGTTTGTAAGAGGCGACTGAAAGGGTTTGAATTACTGGAGTCAATGCATCTCTTTGCTCCAGAAGGTGAAATGGATTTTACCAAAGGTGTTGCTTTAAAAATTTGAAGCTGAAATGATCTTTCCTGTTTCAGCGCCATATGACCCAAGCTTTATTGTTGCACTGAAAACAATAACCAAACAAAACAAACAAACTTAGTTCCAGCAGGTTACCATTAAGGATTAATTGATAAAGTATTTGCTTTTTGATAGAGACTTATTTAATGGTTATAACCTTTTGAGAGCTAGGGGCAATGTTATTAGACATGTGTCACCATCATGCTCAAGGTGAGGTGACCAAACTTTATACTGTTAGCCAGTCAATTTTAAGATTTTTATTATACTTTTGGCCATTAACATGCTGGCTTTGCCGGAACAGTTCATTTAAATTTTAAGGTATTTTCATGAGGAAAATTAAACAATTGATCAGTCAACAGTATCAAACCTAGTTGTCAGACTGCATGGATGTTTAGACCTGCTTGGCTCTGTACGGCAGCAAAGATTAATAAGTGACTTTTGGTCCCTAAAGCCTGTAAAGGTCAAGTTTTAGAGAGTTAAATGAAGTTATGTCGTATTTATATTACAGGGGTTGAGTTTGGAGCACGTATGATCTCTATAGATGGTAAACAAATCAAACTACAGATATGGGATACTGTAAGTATTATTTTAATACCATCTTAAATTTGTGTTGTATATATACTTTTATCTTACTTTGCAAAATTACCCAAAAGACTCGGAAGAGAGCTACCAAATGAGAACGTTGGTTTGTTGGTTTGAGTCTTATGACACAAGTAGCTCCAGAGTCCAGTAGCACAAGTAAAGTAAGGTATATAATTGTATTTGAGACAAACCAAGTAAAATAGTATTGTGTTTATGACAGAATGTTCATTCCAGATATCATTTTAACTAAGTATTCGATAGCTGCTCTTTTACTATAAAATATGATATTTTAGATTTTCATTTTGAAAGTGATTAGATATCTAGGAGAAGTACTTTTCATAGCAATATTGAAAGTTATAAATATTTGACATTTTTTTTATAAAATAGTACCCATTTCAACTTCAGAAATGAATATTTTTTTTACCCTTACCATGCGTGGAGCTACAGATTACAGTGATAATGGTTAATGTCAGAGCTACATTATGATTTTCAGTGATAAAATAGGATTTTATGATTTCCGTAAAATAACATCACAAAGAGAATTTAGCCTATTAGAGATTGTAATCAGTTTACTGACATTAAAGCTCTAAATGGGAAGTAATATCATGCAGTTTGCTTTTGAAAAGCACATTTGATGTTGAAAAATCCATGATTTGAATGCCTCTGCATTAATTTTATAGATTGTAGACTGGAGTATGATATTTTTCTTGTATGCCTGCAGACTACATTGTACTCTAAACTTAGCTGTAACATTCTCATTATATCAGCAAGAGCTGTTATATTTAGACATTCTTATGTATGTAATTCAGGAAGAAAGAAACATGAATTTGCAGTTTTGAAATATGACTTTGACCTCTATAGTCATTGATTTCCTAGGTAGTTCCCCTCTTTTGCTTAAAACATAGTTATGAGTATGATGATATATTGATTTAGTTTAATTGATCATACTTGTGAAAAAATGTCCGTTATTGTGAATGTGAGGTCATTCATTCTTTCATACATTCATTCTTTCATTCAGTCATTCATTTATTCATTCATCCAAAATTCCAATTAATCAAGTCTTGTTTTCTAGGCTGGACAAGAATCTTTTCGTTCCATCACAAGATCTTACTACAGGGGAGCAGCTGGGGCACTTTTAGTGTACGACATCACAAGGTGGGTACATAAATTTTATGTTTGTATTTAGTACCAGAGTGAAAAAATAATTTTACTTAATACAGGGAGTGTGTTTTTGGAGAAAATAGGCAAAAACTTTCTGCAATAGTCTTTTAGATCTTCCACTGAAGGCAGATTAAGCTACTGTATGTGAACTGAGTACACACAGAAGATATTAGTTGCAAATATTCAGAAGCATGTCTATAGTCAAACCCCAATCATAAAGTTGGATTTGATATGTTATGACATACTAATGTTTGCTAATGTGATTTCTCCTTAATTTCAAAACATTAGACCTGAATTGCTAATTGGGGAATAATGTAAAATAAGTCCATGTGTGCTCTTGCTGGATCAATTATAAGTTCAATATTTAATGTCTTGTAAACTTTGCACCATTTAACCCTTTCGCTGCAAGAGGATTATTGTTTTATTGATCACCTATTTGCCAGAGGGTTTTCTAAGAAATTACTATATTATTAATTAATATAATTATTATTATTTGTTATTAGTATTATAATAATTATATATGTTTCCAAATCTGTGAGTATAATAATAATTATTGTCGATGGTATAATTTTCTTTATATTTATTTAATTTTTATTATTATTAATTTATTATTATTACTATTATTATTATAGAAACGGCTAAAGCCGTCCATATGGCAAATACGCCGAAAATAACAGGGACGGCATAAGCCGTCCCTATGGCAGTGAAAGGGTTAATTAAATTATAAGTAAGGAGTTTTCTTGTTTGTACCACATACATCAGCTTTGTATTGAAATACTCTTGTGTATATTGATGAATAATATTCAAAATTGTGTTTGTTTACATCCCCGCACAAACTCGTAATGTTGTATTTGACAGACGTGACACATTCAATCATCTGACCACATGGCTGGAAGATGCCAGGCAACATTCCAACTCTAATATGGTCATAATGTTAATAGGTAACAAAAGGTAGGCACTTATTAATCTTATTATTTTTTTTTTTTTTTAAATATTGTGTTGTCCCTCATTTAGCTATTTTAATTCTAGGATTTTGATTATTTTATATATTAATTGATAAGATTTAGTTCAATATTATATAAAAGTAGGGGAAGTTTATGTTACAAAATTTAGTAGTGTCTGGATGAAATACTCATAGTATTTGTTGCGACAGTGTTGTATTTTTGTTTTTGGGGATACTTATTATTACCTTATTGAACTGTTCATTCATTGAATACTCATTCTTCATTGATGTCTGAATGAAGGCCAGTTGAATTAATAACTAACTTGTGATCTGGCTAATACAATGTATTAAGGACTGATGTTTTCTCATTTCTGTATAATTTATTATTTACTAGGGTTCTTGCAATTCCTTCACTGAATTTTGTTAAATTCATCATTCATGGAGTATGGACATAATTTCTGAATTTTTTTTGTTGAACAGACATCTTCTTGTTTCACATAATAGACAGAATAAATTAATTTCTGCTTACGTTTGGAGGTGGAAAAAAACAACCTCATTACAACTTTTGATCATGAAGAAAATCTTGGTTACAAAATTAATTGAAGTAAAGGCATTTGATTATAAGAAATCTACATTTGTCAGGCTAATTATGTTAAATAGGGAAACAAATAATGAGAATCAATTGGTTATAATCATTCCATAGTTGTTTGTTTTTCTGCGTACAGATTTCATAAGCAAACTTTACCAATTGCTATTTATGTTTAATCAATCATATTCTTGCTGGTACTTGTATTTGCATGTGAGGAAGCTATCAAGCTAGCTTACGGAACGTCGGTAGTTCTACTCAGGTACCTGTTCGTGCCTGACATAATGCACGGAAGGGCACCTGAGGTCTTCCTCCACCAGTAAAGCTGGAACGTCGCGATATGACCTATACTGTGTCGATGTTAAGTAAAACCCCAAAAAAACAAACAAAAACATCAAACATAATGAGACCCCTGCATGTATGAACAGTTTATAATCTCTTAATTCCAGTGATCTTGAGGCAAGAAGAGATGTGAAGAAGGAAGAAGGCGAGGCATTTGCCCGGGAACATGGTCTTATTTTCATGGAAACCTCGGCTAAAACTGCGGCCAATGTAGAAGAGGTAGGTACTATTTTAATATCTTGTTTTAAGCAGCAGGCCTGTGGACTCATGCTAATAAATTTAATGAAAATTAAGCAAAAGTATATCAGTGGCGGTAAAATCAAATTACGTGTATTGTTCAGGTTGTCTGTAGGCCTGTACAGACTTATGAAAATTTTACAGAATTTACTTTATAAATATCATGCAGACAATAAAAGAAATGCTACAGATATACTTGACATGTTGTAAGTCAAAATCAGATTATGCCAGCCCTATACAACAAATATTTCTAACTGAAAATGTAAAATGATTAATGCTAGCAGAAGGCATTTACAATACACATTGATTGCCTAAAAAAGTGTCATGATATACAGATTGAAATGGTCCCTGCCTTTTAATATGATTGTTGCAGGTAGAAATATGGTGATAAAGGGTTAATTTTATTAGGCATTTAGATACTCCTGTGCCCCTCTGTCCATTATATAAGGCACAAGGGGAGTAGGAAACTGACTAGAACTGTCACAAAGGCTACCCCCTCTTTCATCTGAAAAATCAAACTAGTTGGGTTACTTAAACACACCCAAAACCAAAAACTCAAAGTATGCAACTTTAAAGTAGCATGTTATTAATTAATCTTTTGTTTTTTGTTAACAGGCTTTTATAAATACAGCAAAGGAAATCTACCAGAAGATACAAGATGGTGTATTTGATATTAACAATGAGGTAAAAAAGTGTTAACATAATTTCTATATTTGTTTTATTTAAAAGAATATTTGGTTACTTTGAAACTTAGTAATTTACATTTTTATGCCCCTTGATTTTGACTTTCTCTGGCTCGCATCTGTAGACTGACAAAACAGTGGGATGTAGTGGTATCCATATCCTATGGCATTTTACATAAAGATTGGAGGATTTTCCAGTCATCTATGTTTCTAACTACTCGCCATTGTAATTTCCTAAAGCAAATTTTTTTTTGCTAATTTAGTATAAGTAACACTAGCTTGAGCTCTGATTTTGCACGTTCAGTCACTTCATTTTTGTGTCGCCTCTACAGA